>NW_020955964.1:42680-70584 GCF_003031625.1 Empidonax traillii | reverse complement strand
AACCAACTTGAGTCTCCGTCTTTGGAGATACTCAAAACCTGACTGGACACAGTCCTGAGCTGCGGTAGCTGCCCTTGCTGTGAGCAGAGGATTGGACTAGACCATCTCCAGAGGTCCTTTTCAAAACAAATATTCTGTAATTCTATGATTTTTATGATCTTGCATTGCAGGGAAATACCAGGCTTCAGAGTATGGTGAGAGCTGAGATACCTCAGCAATCCCAGCAGATAAAAATGGAGTTGTTCCCTGTTAACATCACCAGGAAGGTGGAAAGGCAGAACACGAGATCAGACATTGCCTCATCTGAGTCCGTATCACAGCATTTTGTCTGATACCCTTTGGCTCTGGGTCAGTCCAGGCTCGTGTTTTCTTACCCTTTTTGCTCTGTCTGATGTCCCTCATAGCCTTGCAGCTGCTCTGTGGTGGGTGGTGAAGCTCTGGCACATCTCAGACCTTTCTGGGGATATAGCTTCCTTTCATACTTACTGGGTTGTTGTCACATGCCGAGGAATGTGTCTGACTCGTTTGCACCTTTGATTGATTGCCACCCTTTATATCTGTTTATTAGGATGGAAAATAACATTTCACCTCAAAAATTGCATCATGTGTTCTTTCAGCTCCACATGACCTAATCCCTTCCCAGCCAACACAGCTGCTCGTTGCCAAGTTTTGGTATGATTACCTTCCATCATTTCATTGCCAAATATATAAACTGCCTCTGTTCTTGTATGCTGTGGCTTTTGAAAGTAAGCTGGAGTGGAGGGACTTACTGCATTAGCTTTTTTTTTTTTTTATAACTGACAATGAATCCTGTTTTTGAAGTGTTGGGCAGGTGTCTGGGCACTGGCAAATACTTCATCACCTGTAAAAGTGTAGTGAATGGCTGTTATGCTGCCTGTGGCACCATCCTCACCTTTATCTCATGGCTGATCACCTGCCCTGCCAAGCACCACCTTGTTTGACATTGCTGTCTGTGTAAACCATTCCCTCAAGCCTGCGTATGCTTTGCACAGACTAAACCTTGATATAAAGCCTTTACGATGGTAATTATTTTTGCTGGCTTGCCATAACAGTTCATATTGCTCTCCAGTGAGTCATGATGAAGTCTTTCAAATACCCACTTGAAATCCATAAATTCTGTGATGAATCTTTTCTGCTGCTTGATGGTTGCTTTGATGATTAGTGTTAGGGTCAAAACCTGGTCAACATATGGTCTTCCTGGTGAAAATAAAAAGGGACCTTATAAAAAAAGAAGGAGAGTGACTTTTTACATGGGCAGATAGTGAGAGGACAAGGGGAAGAGTTTTAAACTAAAAGAGGAGAGATTTAGATTAGATGTTAGTAGGAAATTCTTTACTGTGAGGGTTGCCCAGAGATGTTTGTGGAAGCCCCTTCCCTGTGAGTGTTAAAGGCCAGGTTAGGTGGGGCTTTGAGCAACCTGGTCTAGTGTAAAGTGTTCCTGCCCATGGTGGGTGGGTGGAACTATGGGATTTTTAAGCTCCCTTCCAACCCAAGCCATTCTATGATGCTATGAAAATGCCACCTTCCTTTCTTGAGATTTGTCTGGAAAAAATTCCTTATAGAGCAGAAGACTTTGTTTTTCCAGGAGAGCACTGTGGTGTCTCTCAAGTCTAACATTCTTATTTTAAGTATCTCAATCTCAGTTTCTTGACTTCCATGTCTTTTTCTCATCTCCATGATGCTAAGAAAAGGGCTGGATTTGTGATTTTCACTTGAAGCTCATTTGTGCTTTTCTGGCTTTTACAGGTTTTAAATATCATTATATCCCTTCTTTGGCATCAATATAATGCCTTCCAAGCATCCGTCTGGCTGTTCTGTGGTGCTCCAGAAACTCACTTCCATAATTTCTGCTACCTTTAAGAAGAACTCAGAGTACCAGACTTGAAAATGCTTTGAGTTTCTTTGGCGTGATGCTAGAAGGTCCATCCTGTCCTCTGCCTGCCACTAATATTTTTATGGAGATAAATCCATGTTGTCCTAGTCCTGGACAAACAGTACTTCTTGTACCTGACATATGTCAGTAATAAGAACACATGCTAATGTCTGGTGTCTCCTGATGCCTTTTGAAGGGAAGACCAACCCTGTGTTCACAGAGCTGTATGACACAGAATGGTTTGTTTTAGAGATAAAGTGGCTTAGAGAATTAATACTGCCATGACTTCAAGAATACCCTCAGTTGTATGAGATAAAATATTTGCTTTAATAAGGTTTATAAATGGTGAAATGACGCACAAATGAGTTTCCCCTGCGGGTGCATTGCTGCATGAGTGATCCCTGTGAAGTTCTCAGCTGTCTCCGGAGCAGTTGGTGTTGGAAAGCTGGAGGAGGCTGGCTTCTGGTCTGATCTGGTCGCAGTAATCCCTGCATTCCTTTGGTTGTAACCAGGATCCATTATATCCGGACTTATTCCTCCCAGCATCTTTGGAGAGAAACAGGTCTCATGTACTGTGTATTGGTCACCAAACCACTTTTCATCCCATAGATGAAGGATTAAGATGATAGTGATGAGATGGGCACCAAGTATTGGATCTCACCCATATCTGTCTCAGCAGCCAAATTCAGACATGGCTCATCTAGGTAATTAAAATAAAAAGTAAAATAAATCCCATTCATGTGAGGAAGTAAGAGTGCTAAGAAGGGGCGTGTATGGAGTCTGAGCAATCTGGGGAAATGCTGCCCTTGCAGCAAGTGGAGCAGGTGATGAGCCCAAACCAAAATTCATTTCAGAGGCAGTGAAAATTCAGCATCTTCGTTTTCACTCTCTCTGCAATTCATTTTGTACACTTTCAGCGTCAATTTTGCTTCACACCTTTTCATTCTGAATTTGAATGGATTTCAGAAAAGATCAAGAATTGTACTTTCACATCTAAAAAGCACATGATTACAATCTTCAGTCAAAGAGGGGCAATCCACCCCCATAAAACGATCCGCTCTGATGAGAATGAACTGAAATACTTTGACCTTCTCCCCTTTTACTTAAAATTCACTTTTACCCTCTAAAGGTTTCTTGTAATTTCTGGCTTCAAGCAATCCCTTGGCAAGCTCCTATTTTGATTAAATTGCATTTTCCAGCTGGAGGATGTCAGAACGTTTTCAGCTGGCCCTAAGCCAAGCGCAGAGCATGGGCAGTGCACCGGGCAAGAAGATGCAGATTTTGGTCTGGGTGCTGGTACCATCTGTGGTGTGTGCAAAGATGGGCTCAGCTGCAAGGGTGATGATGTAATCTGATGCTTCTGGGGATTAAGGATGGGCTCACTGCACTTTGTGAGCTTTTTGAGCAAGGAAGAGGAGGGTGAGGAAATGCTGAATAAGCCCATGGGATGGTTCCCAACCCATGAGCAAGCATCAGGGCAGAGATGGCTTGCTCTGGTCTTCAGATGCCAGAGGATGTTTTGTTCCTGAGTCAGGGGATGAATGCCAAAATCCAAAAGTATTACCCTGAAGGAGATTGTGATAAATCTGCCTTACTCGTGTCTCCTGAGGACCAGGCTCTACGTTGCGCTCCATTGCTCCACTAAACCCAGCTCTGCTGCTGCTGTGTGTTAAAAATAACCACAAAAACAGCCCATGCTTTAGTGCACGAGGTTCAAACAGCAACATCCATGCAGGGAGTTTGCTTCGCTTCTCGGTGCAGAAATATCCAGCAGGGAGAGACTTGCTTGTGCATGACCAGATGTGACAGGGAGATGGAGGGTGTCCAGTTGGAAACACTGGTGCAGAGAGAAAAGAAAAACAAGAGCATAAGATGGAGCTCAACTAGTGGTGACCAAAGTCTATGAGGATGTTAAATCCAGCAGGATTCAGGACTCCATCCCACTCTGCATTTCCTTTGACCACCCTCAGCTCTTTCTTGGGATGGTCCCAGTGGGGTACAAGCCATGATGGATGGGGAATGTGGGGGCAGGGACAGGACTGAAGCTAACCCTTACCCAAAAGCGCTTGTGGGAGAAGCTGCCAGCCCCACATTTCTTAATGCAAATACCACCCTAAAGTATTGCACTGCTTTCAACCCACGCCAGTTCTTTCCTTTGGCACAGGCCACGCTCCCCCGTCCCTGCCAAACCAGTACAGATGTTTTAACACCCACCGGAGCCCAGATAATTACAAACAGAATTGAAAGACTGGTCGGAGTTGTTTTCTTTTCATTGCCTGAACTGTCAGCCATTCTCAAGTGAGATGCCTCCCACTTTCTGACATCGCTTTCAAAGACATTTTTGTGGGACACATTACAAATACTAGTTTTATTATTAGGGGAATGCTGAGAAGCCCCAACCAGGATGAGGATCACACCATATCTGCTGACCACAGAGTGAAATGAGTGCAGGGAGGATTTTCATGGGAAATTAGAGCTAGTTTCTAACCAGTAGCTTTCTAGCCATGGCATTGCAAAACTCAGCTCATTTTCAGATGGTTTTGGGGAGAGTTTTGAATGGGGCAGAACCATGTGATCAGCTGGTAGGCTAGGTCAGAGAATGCTACAGGGCCTTCTTATCCTAGATCCTCATGGGAGACAGGGCCCGTCATGGAGAGCTTGTGAGCAGAGCAGCTGAGATTAAGGAAGGAGCAACATTTCCTGTTTTAACAGAGGGAAGCCAGTAGCAAACACTTTCTTCCTGGTCTGTTCTTTTACAACCCTAAGATTGAGGAGTGTGGCCTATGATCAGGAGCTCCGTTCCCTCAGGCCAGTTGCAAACAGCCAGGTTTGAACTTAACAGGTGAGAACTGATTTGACATGGATGAAACCAGTTGTAATATGCATCTGCCCTGGGGGCACTTAGAAAGCACCTGTGGGGAGGAGGACCAAGAAAGCCTCCTCAAGCTTCACTCTATATGAAGCACGTCCTCATCTCTTTTCCATCAGGATGCTTTGAGGTCCTCCTGGACATGCAGGTTCATTTTGTCCTTGCAGTTGTTATCACAGGTGTTAACTGCTTGGGTGGAAGCTGACCGGCGCAAGCTGGTGGGCTCAAGCTGTCTTCATGGCTCTTCCCTCAATCCCTGCTGCAAAATTCCTCGTCCGCCATGCCCAGCCATGAAAATTTCCATCCAACATTATTCCGGTTCATTTCTGGTTGCTGTGGAGACCAATTTAAATGAAACTCTAGTATTTTGAAAGAGAATATGAGTCTAAGTCATTTGCGATGCAAGGTCCCATGCTAATAGCATTAGCATATTATTTGATTATGGCAATGTGTAGGGAATAAATTCCAAGTCCTTTTGCCATCATTGCATCTTAAAAGAAGAGGAAGAGAAAAACCTCTGGGCTTTAGCTGATAATGAAGACCTTTACTGCATGTGAATTCCTGATTTCTGAATGCATAACCTTTGGGGGTCACAGGCATTTTTAACCTCATAGCAGTGAGAATAGCTTGCTGGAAGGACCTTTTCTTTCTCTACTTCCACTGAGCGCAGTTAATAGACCGTCTAATGGGCAGGACTTGAGTTTTTAACGATGGTCAGAGAGATCCAGGATGGCTTTTTGAGCTGTTTACGTCTGTGCTGGAGCATTGGTGTGCCAGAGCCCAGCAAAAGAGCAGCTGTGCAAGGTAGAGGTTTTTTGCTTCTTGCATTTTGCCAACATCTCGAGACATCACCTTCAGTATTTCTTCAGATGATTCCAGTATGTGGACAGAGTTTGCCCGTACCCCTAAATGGAAAAACAAAACAAAACAAAACAAAAAAACACAACAACAACAACAAAACACATGGAAAACCATTGCAGAGAGAGGCTCCTTTGAGAGAAAAAGCTGCAGAGATGGAAAAGGGAGTGATGAAGTTTCAACAGGAAGAAAAAAAAAGCCAAACTATTTAATTTTTTTCTGTCACCATCCGTAAGGGCATGTTTTCAGGGGCTGAACTGACCCTTGCTCACACTGACCCTGGGCCACTTTGTCGCGGGTTCAGGGACACAGTATTGCAGCCAAGAGGGTTAATGACTTCTTTTGTCTCCTCTTTGGACTTTTGCAGTCGATGTGGCTGACACTGCCCTGTCTGAGCACAACTGGCCCCCCGAAGCCATGTGAGAGATTTGGAGCTCTACTGCAACCCAGTGTCCCCATCTTTGCACCTACCCATGTGCAGCACCTGCCTCCCTTTTCTTTTAACTCAGCAGCTAAAATACTACCCGTAGAGCACATGACATTAATCCTGTATATAGGAGAGAAAAACGGGGCCAAACTACTGCAGTTAGGTCCCATGCGTAAGTGCAAAAGCACCCATGAAGGAGGAGACTCTAAGAGGAGAAATTTGGGGATCCTCTTTCTTTCCCCTTTGCTACCTTGCTGAGCAATGGTGAAGCAGACCTGTAAAAATGCTGCTGTTTTATTGACTCCCCGACAAACTGGGACTTATAATGTTTCTTCCCCCAAGGTAAGGTAAGATCGAAATAAATTACTTCTGTAAAGAGCTGGGGATGGCAGTTCTTCTATAATACAAAGTGCAAATATTTGGGCCTCTCGTGCGCTCCTCTGAATAGAAATGGTACTAAATCATGCATAAGTAAAATGGGCTCACATTTTCTCCTAGTGAAAGTTTTCCTCTGCTCTCCTGGAACACTAAAGACCTACACTCCTGTTGTCATAAAAGGGGCTATAAAATTTAAAGTGAGCTATTAAGAAACCCTGGCTGGGATTAGACTGGGGTTCATTATTTCTGCTTCTCCATCACTAAGTGAGGCTTGCACACGTGTTTGCTCAGGCAGGGGAAGGTGCCCACATACTGCTCACAGAGAATGATAAGAGGATGAGGGGAAGTTTGTTCAGGACCTAAAAGCATGTTTTTTCTGGGCTAGGGGAAGTCAGTGGTGCACCAGCTTCTGGGCTTTCCCCCTGCTTTTGGATGGTGTGTTTGACCCTGGCACTTGGGCAAGACTGTTTTGGCTTGATGTCCAAGGGAAAACCATGTTAGGAGTTGCCAAAATCATTAGTTATCATCATCATCATCATGATAAACAGTAATAACTGATTGTAATAACCAATAGTAATATCCAATGGATCTTTTATAACAGGATGCCAGAGCTTCATATCACACAGTAAGAAAGCTGGTTTGATCCCGGGGCATCATGAGTCTGTCTGAGTTTTTCTTCTGGGAAAAAACCTTTTTTTTCATCTATCTATATATGAAAAACACCATACGTATCATATATTATATGATAAATGTGTTGTCTCTTTCTGTAGCTCTTAGCTTTCAACAGCTTCAGCCCTGTCCTGTAGCACTGGGCTCCACAGACTGCTTATACCTCCAGACAGATTTGCTAAGGATTCCCCTGGCATCTGCTGGAATCATATATGCCACCCAGAGACAGAAAGCAGCTATTTCTGCACGTCCCCATTGCCTTGTTTTTGCCACGTTATGCTTAACCCGATAAAGGCAAGAATACCTGCCTTGAGACCACTTTGTGTTTTATACAGTTACACCCCATTATCTTTGCCCTTTCCCTTTGTTCCAGCCCTTTTTTTCCCCATTTAATCCCTCAACAAATTGGTTTTACAGTATCAGAAATGATGATTCATGAAGCAGAGGGTTGGAGATGAGATTAGTTCTGTGCAGCATATGAAGGCCGTCCCATCCCACACTGCCACCCAGGGACTGTCCTTCTTCCTCAGCTGTAGGTCATTGTCCCACTCCAGGACTCTTTGATAAGGGAGTCCCAGGTAGGGTGCTCAAGGGCACATGTAAGACAGGTTTGCAAGCATCATGTTCATCTGCTTTTATCTCCAGCGCTGAAGCCCTTATAACAAAAATAAATAGGTGCACACCAGGTATCCCCATCTGGCCAAATGTTAGACTTCCAAATATTGACACGAGTGTTGAGCTCCACAACTGAGTGGCAGATTTGCTCTTCAGAGGGTAACCACCATGTCCAGGGCATGTTGAGATGAAACAAAGATGGGTCACTGACACCAGGGCAGGGGTGGGATTTTGGGCTCAACCTTATCTCACTGAAGCAAACCTGTGTTCTTTGGGGAGAAGCATTGCATTGTTTTTATTGCAATCTCTATCCCTTCTGCCCCTTTGTCCTTCAAATAATTGATTACTGTTAAAATAACTGAGATATATAATGCTTTGAGGTCAGGACTTGGTTCATTTTCCTCTTTTCTCACTCACTCTCCAGCACTGTGATTTTTTTCCCTTGGTTCCCGTACTTCTCCAAGGCAAATGCCCCTACCTTGCCACTGTTTTTCAGCTGTTTCATACAAACGCAAGCACAGCACTGACACTAATGGAGAAAGACAATGCTATTTATTGTTGTCTTTGTCTCACTGTCTCTGCCATAACTCTTTCTTGGGTAATTCTCCCTGTTCTGTTTCAAATGCTTGAATAATTGGGGGATTGCACTGTTCTCCGTAGAGAAAACCTAAAGGAACCAGCATAGGCTAAGTATCATATACATGACTGAAAATGGGTAAGAGAAGCCATGCCCTTAGCCCTCTGTGCAGCGGATCCTTGTCTGTAAAGTGGCGATGCTTCTCCTTTCCTGCCACTCTGTCCTGATCAGTTTCTCAAAGCAAATGGAAATAAGCGTCAGAAACTGGAAAGGAAAAGCTCAGAAGCCCTATGTCACTGTTGTCCCTACCCTTCAGCTCCTCTCCAGTGGAGGATTCAGCTGTGACCTGTCATCTCTTTTGGGGAGATCCAGTCACCTGCTTGGCATCCAAAATTCAGGCAGTGATAAATATCAGGTTGCCTCTGTCCTTGCACACAGCTCCCCATCCTGATGGAAACCAGAGAGGGGAAATTATCAAAATCAGATGCTTCTGTCCCACTAACCTGCTGGAGAAAAACTTTAGTGACCTGCCAAGGCATCCTCAGTCTGATGGTAGCTTCTCCAGATGCCATCCAGCTTGGAGGTGATAGGTAAAGCTCAGTAAATAAACCTTCCTCTGATGCCATGCTCATCCTAATGGCATCCCGAGGCTTCTTGGCAGCACTGTGGCACATTGACTCATTCATTGGACATGCTGTTTGTTCTCTCCTTGCGAGGAGAAGCACATGGAAGGGTTGTTTTGGTAGGGTTGTTTGTCTTGTTTTAATTATTTCCTTTGTACTATTTCTCAAGGAGTGAGCTGGCAGCAAAAGCAGATATGCAGGCAGATTCCTATGGAGAAAGTTTCCCCCTTTTTTTGCTAATAAATGGTGGAGCTGCTTCAAAGAGTGACAAAGACGATGATGCATGAACAGCTTACCATGTGCCATCCTAGGGATTATTTCTAGTAGATTTCTAGTATTCCCTCGTGAAAGAAAATCCCATTGGCCACAAGTTTAAACTGGCACAAAGTCAACGGCGTGGTCCAAGGTATTCCATGGCCTTGTTTGCCAGGGCAGATCTGAGGAGCCCTTATCTGTGGAGCCCTTGGACTAGTCCTTGCCAGCTTGGTGTCGGCATCACGGGGAATTTTGTGCCACTCAGAGGTGCCAAGCAAGCCTGGCACCTTTTTTGCTAACACTGACAGGAATTTAGCTACACCCAAAAATCAACACCTTCCCAGGGGTATCATTTCAAGACACAGGGAGTTGTAGTCCCAGCCTCTGCCTTCAGGCGGGGAAGGCTGACATTGCAACTCTGGTAAAAAAGGATAATCTGAGCAATAATTTCCGAAGGAGGCTGAGTTATTATTTCACTCAGATAAGCCCAGGAACATTGCATGAAGCTATGCACACACACCAATAGTCAAGTGCTGTGAGCAAGGGAATTCAGAGTTGACAACAAGGAGGGAAATACCACTTTGGGGGATTGAGAACATTCATAAAAAATTCCTGGCTCCCAGCCTAGTCCATCCCATTGCTGACTGTGCTCTCAGTTATGGAATTTTGCTTTGGGGATGGATTTCTAAGGAGGTTTTACCACTTTGCTGCAATAAAAGGACAAAAAGGTGCATCTTAACCTTGACTAGTGAGTGCTGAGCCTTCAGCCGATTGAAACTCATCTGGCACCGTGAGGTTTTGCAGGGCTGTGCTAGCTTGTCCCCGAGCCTCTGGCTCACTTCCTTGCCGGAACCAGTGCAACAGCTGTAGCCTGAGCCCAGCAAGATGTATGTGTGGAAATCGTGCTGCTGACATTGAATTTTAACTTGTGGGTGTCCAACACCGCCTTTTCCAGACCATGGGAGTTGAATTCCCCAAACTCGGAGGAGAACTGGCCAGGAAACGTGGGGTTAAGATGACACTTCCCACATGGCCCCACTACATAACTTTAACTCTGGCCCCCAGGGGATGGCAGTAGGAACTGCACAGGATCTTATCCCTCCTTGGCTGTACTTGATACATTCCCTCAACATAAACTCAAGATAGCAACATAAAGCCAAGGGATTAGAAGGCTATGTCTGTGCTATTAAAGGAAGGAGGTTCATGGGTTTATCCATGGTCCTGAGGTGGATGGCCATGAAGGATGGAGAAGCATCTTCCTTTTTGGTTTGTGGACAGATAGAGTTGAATATCTTCGATCATGATGCAGGTGGGACTGATGCCTGGAGGCATCCAGATGGAACCACATAGAGATTATTCACTAAGTGCCCTGCATGGATATGGGAAAGGAGCTGGGAGCTTGGAAGCTGGGCACTGCAGCATGGCAAGTTGAAATGGCTTTGGGATCTCTGGCTGCAGAAGACCACACAGAAGACTGTGCACTCCTGGCATGTGAAAACCACTCACTGTGGTTCACTGAAGGCACACTTTATAATAGCTCTCACCCTGCATGCCTTACCCTCATGGGGACCTTTCTGTACTTCAAGCTGATGTGATGTCCTGACCTTTCCCTTAGCATGTACTAGTCTTCAAATACCATTTTTCTGCCTCCATTTCCTTTCTTGCCTCTTTTTCTACCCCCCCAGCAGGACCCACTGTCAGCGTGTGACCTGGGCACATGAGCTGTCATTTATTCAAGTGCAAGAAAACTCCACAACATAAAAAATCCGTAGCAGTCTTGGCAGTCTCCTTCTACGGGATTTATCTTCCCAGCCCTTGCAATACCCTTCCAGCCCTTCAAAGCAATCCGTCTCTCACCTACTATTACAGAGTTCATCTCACAGACCTAATGGAGTACGTGAGTCCTGAATTGGCTCCTGCTAATGCTCTCAGTGGCCAGGTCGCTGCGGGAAGCGAGCTGGGAATTCATTTTGAAAATCAATGCAGATGCCAATAGAGTGGCTTTCCCCAGGGAAGCGACATGCTTTTACTAGGCATTGCCTCCTGCTCCCCTTCGTTCCCCATTTTCATTTATGCGGTTGGAGTAACCATGGAGTAATTCATCCTGATTTCAATGAGCGCACCTACTTGTGCTGTGCTCTCCAGTTTCCCCAAATCAGACTGATTTTTGGGAAAAGATTAGAGTCTCCTGGCAGTGCAGGATTCACAAAGCTCCCCAAAGTGTTGTGATTTGAAATCGCTGTTCTCTGGGGTGATGCTGGGGACTATCTCATCTGTGCAACCCCATCTCTCCCCTTAGGCTGTGTTAGCACAAAAAAATCATTGCAATTTCTCAGTCCTGGATATATTTTGCCCTGCCATGACATTTCAATGCAATGGCAAATGCAAAGCCTGAAGGGATAGTGTGGAAGGACAGCTCAGGGCTGTTGGAGGGACCCCAACCCATTGCAGTTCATATTGTCCCTAGAGGTGAACTTCATGCTGGGATGGAGAAACAACACTAATCTATCATCCTCACACTATCCTCAAGGAGTCTTGGCCAAAGCACAATGTCACAGGCAATTCCTGAATGTGATTTTGGAGGTAGCAAGATGAGGAGTTCCTGAGAGGCATTTTAGATACAGCCCCCTGTTTTTGATGGCATTGTGGGTTTGGGCCCTCTCATTCTGGTTGACCTCAAAGCACTTGATTTGGAACATTTATTTGGGATTTTCATAGCTCTCAAGACTCCTTTTCCAGTGGGAATCATTCTGCACTGTTGTTGGATAAATATTTAATAAGAATCAGGGTCAAGGCACTGTTTTGTCCAAGGACACTGGGATGGCCATTTACTCCCTTGAAGAGCACCAAGGGATCATTAATATCCATGTGAAGAAGACAGGAATCAGAGTTTTAAACTGTCATCCCCCACCATTAATGTCAGTGTTAAATATTGATCCTTTCTGTGTTTAGCACAAACCAAACAACAGAGTCAAGCCAAGCTCTTTGGCTTCTATTAATGTACTTTTTCTGCATCGGGTGAAGTTTGCAGTAACACCAGGGGAAAAAAATGTAGCAGCAGTGAACGAGCAACAGACAGATTGATTTTGTATCTTGACACGACTCAGAAGTTGGTAAAAAATCACCCTGTGTGAAGCATCTTGTTGTCTGAGCCATAAGACCCATTTCTTTGCAGTGTAAGAGAATCAGGCTCAAAATTTCTGATGTGATCTGGAATTTGAGGGAAGGAATGGAAAGGAAGAGACTGAAACCCTTTAAAATCCCCTTCATCCCTGTGCTGGAGCATGGGTGTCTGAAGTCAAATTTGAAGAGCAGGTGGTCATCATGCTGGGGAGCAATCCCAAAATCAGTGGTGGCCAGAGATTGGGTGGATTTCCACTTTTTGTTAGGAGTTTGGGTTTTCTCTGTGTTTTACATCAGCATCAAATAAATGTAAATCACAGCTATTATAAAGTGTGCCTTCAGTGAACCACAGTGAGTGATTTTGACATGCCGGGAGTGCATGGTCTTCTGTGTGGTCTTCTGCAGCCAGAGACGGATCAGCTTTCCCAAAATATTCTGCATCTTGAGGGTTTTCTGGGATTTTGGGTTTCGGTTTTGGTTTGTTTGTGTTGGTTTTGTTTTCTTTTTTTGTAATGAGGATTTACAACTTGGCTGTAAAAATTCATCTGTGGTTCAAACTCATGAAGCACAGTTATGAGAGGACTAGAGTAGCCAGGTGATTATTCCTGACCTCTGGGGTATTCTCCATTGAAATTAATTTAGTATTTTAAAGTCTGTTTCTCCTTAAGCAGGGGGAGCGGGCACTAGGAGTCATGTACTGGCTCTGCATCCAATTTTATTAGCATAAAATAACAGGACCTCTCTTGAGGCCACAAAATTAGTAGAGAAGTGGGAAACATGAGAATATTTTTTCATCTCCACTGCTGTTGTGTCCATCCAGATTCCCACCCTGTACCTCATACCAACTCTAAAGGGATGGCAGTGATGCCCTTACACAGAGGGATGAGGGTGACTTAAATCACATCTCACTGTGGTGTGAAAGCTCCTCTCTTTGTTTTTGAATCAGGTTTTAACAACCCAGCCGACATCCCGCAGACATCCCTACAAACCACTAAGCATGTGGTGAAATAGGATAAAATGATGAAATATGATTCTATGATAAAATATGATAAATATTTATTTCCATACATGGTACCTATAGTTGCATGTGCTCCAAGTAGAAGAGCTGAGAGCATCACTTCGAGTCATAAGCCAACCCTACTGACCTCCATAAATGACAGAATACTTAAGTAAGGAAAATCCTGGAAGCACAGGTTGTGGAGTATCTCCATCTGCCACTCACATGTCTGTTTTCTCCCCTCACAGACACCCTGAGGAGCATTGCCTCCATGAACCACGCACCACGGTCCTCCCCGGCAGAGCTCAGCAGTGCCAGCCACCACCTGCTGCGAGAGCGCAAGTCCTCAGCACCATCCCACTCCAGCCAGCCCACCCTGTTCACCTTCGATTCACCTGCCAGCCACCTCCAGAGCACCCTGTCTGCCAGTGCCCCCCAGGACTACCTTTTTCTCCACCAGTGCATGAGCAGAAAGTCAGAAAATGCAAGGTATTGTAGCCCACCTGGGAGCAAACCTCAGGGACAGCTGAGGGAGGGCTGGGTATCAGTGGCTCAACCTCCCTCCATCCTTGGAGATCTGCAAAACCCAGCTGCAGAAAGCCCTGAGCAATGGTCTCATCTCATCGTGGTTGGGAGGAGGAGGTCACAAGCTCCCAGCTTTCCTGGCTTTTTTGGCTTGTGTTAAAAACTGCCTGAATGGCCAGACCCAGAGGATGGTGATCAGTGTCACAAAGTCTAGGTGGAGGCCAGCACTAGAAGTGTACCCAAGGGGTCAGTACTGGGTCCAGTTCAAGGGGCCATAGAGTTGCTGAAACAACTGGAGCATATGTACTAAGAGGAAAGGCTGAGAGAGCTGGAACTGTTCAGCTAGTAGAAGAGAAGGCGCAGGGGGGTCCCCCCTATGGGGAGGGTGCAAAGAGAATGGAGCCAGGTTCTTGTACGTGATGCTCTGTGCCAGGACCAGAGGCCATGGGCACAAACTTAAGCACAGGAGGGCTCCTCTGAGCAGCAGGAAACACTTTTTTACTGTAGGTGACTGAACAGTAGCACAAGTTATCCAGTAAGGTTTATGAGTCTCCATTCTTGGAGATACTCCAAAGCTGTCTGGGCACAGTCCTAGGCAACCAGCTCTAGGTCACCCTGCTTGAGCAGGGGGTTAGACCAGATTACTTCTACAGATCCCTTCCAACCTCAACCGCTTTGTGATCCTCCAGGCAGGGCCTTAACTCCTGCCTTTAATCAGAAAAACAGCAAACAAAGGGATGGGCAGGTTTTGCACCCTTTGACAGTCACCCCTTCCAGAGCTCGCTGGGCTTCATGGCAGCTGGTGGTGCACAGCGTGGTATTTCTGAGCGAGCAGCAGCTCTCCGCCTCCAGACCCAGCCGGTTGCCTTAAATAGCGAGGAGTTTTTTTGACGTGAAGAGTTTTGGCTCGCAGGAGCAGTGAGGAGGGAGGGAGGGGAGAGACAGTCAGAACCCAGCTGGCATGGAGTGAGAGCAGAGCCTGGGCTGCAGCCTCCACTGGGCTTTCCTGCTGCAGCTGACTTTCCCTACTCGAAAAACAACAAGAGAAAAAGGCTCAGAAAAATTAACTTCACATGGAGTTAATGGAACAGTGTTTAAAAAAACAGCCCTCTGACGCTCCAGCTGTGAGGATACCTAAAAGCCACCCTCTGAGAACCCAGATGTGGCTGGGACCCAGAGGAGAAGGGAACAAGCACCAATGCTTTGGTGAGCAGAAACAAGCTGGCCAGTGGCAGCGTCTGCAACTGGGCCAGAAGTAATCATCTGATCAATGCCCAGTGCACGGGGCCAGGCTGCAGGACTGCTGGGAATCCCTCCCCTCTCAGCTCTGGAGCTCTTACTTTACTCATCCATAAAATGAGGGTAATAGTAGCTAATTGGCAGGCAATGCTGAATAATTAACCCATGATGTTTCAAGTCCTTGACCAAAACGACCCTGCCAGAACTGAGTCCTCCTCTGGGTGTACTGAGCTCCAAAGGTGGCAGGGACTCATTTGTCTTATCACAACATCACTAGCTTTTTCCCCAAATAAGCCCTATTTCTGAGCGCCATCTCGTGCTGGCTCCGTGAAACAGAGTCCCTGTTGTCCCGGCAGAGCATCAACCCCGTCGGAGTGGGAGTTGCAACCAGCATCTCCCAGCTTTTCCCATAGGTCTGGCACTTTCCCAGTGATTTGCCACAACTGAAAACTCCCCCATAACCCCTTTCAGTTTTTCTCACCACCATGACTGATACAGGGCAGGAGTCTCTTCCACGGGGGAATGTCTGTGTGGGGCTGGCTGAGCCCTTTTTGGGTGGGAGTATGTGGCCCCTAAAAGCCTGACCCATGCATGGTTATAACTTTGCAGGCAAAAAGACCCAATCCAGGGCTACCTTTTACACCCTTGTGGTGTGTATTCATTAGGTCTTCATGTAAATCAGCAAGGTGACAAAAAGGAGAAGCAGAGTTCGCTGCACCCCAGGACCAGCTCTCCCCCCATCTCAGCCCCTTTGTCCCCTTCCTCTGCAGGAGTGCCAGCTTCTCGCAAGCCACACGGTCTGCCTTCTTCATGCGGAGCGACACAGCGGTCCAGAAGCTCTCTCAGGGCAATGGGCACTGCGTGAATGGGGTTGCTGGGCAGCTCCATGGCTTTTACAGTCTGCCAAAACCCAGCCGGCACAACTCGGAGTTCAGGGACAGTGCGCATGATCTCCCACGCGCCTTTGGCTCCTACACCCACCCCAAGTCAAGCCTCACCAGCTCTGAAACAGATAATGAGGAGGTCTACACCTACAAGACTCCCAACAACACCCTATGCAAGGAGTTTGGGGAGCTCTCCACGGACTCCTATGACATCCCTGCCACCCCGCTCTCCATCTACCAGATCCCCAGGACATTTACACTGGACAAGAATCACAACGCTTTGGCTGTGGCCGCCAGCGACTCACCCGCTGCTCCACCCCCACGGCCCCCGAAACCCGGGCAGACGGAGCCACGATGGGGCAGCCCGCCCCAGCGACTCCAGCCCAGTGAAAATCTAGGTCTGGCCCCCATGGCAGCCACCATTCCACGGAGAAACACATTGCCTGCGGTGGAGAACAGCAGATTGCACCGAGGTGAATTTAGGAGTGGGGAACTGGGGGTGGCTTTGCCCTGTCTACCAGCCTTGGGCAGATCAGTCCCACAGGGTTGTGGTAGGGCTGGAGTGCTGGTGGCATCAACCGGGGGTGGGCACAAAGAAGCTCTCCCCAGTCAGGATCTGGTCCTGTTTTTTTTATTCAGCGGCCATGGAGAGGCATCCACAGAGTTCTGTCCACCACAGCTGCTCAGCTGACTATTGCCTATGTTGTACCTTGAATCAAAACCCCAAACCTGCTTGCTTATGGAGCCCCTCACCAGATTTTTGTAATCTCAGCTATTTTTAATTTGCCTTCAATTCATAATGAGGTTTATCAAAACATATTTCTGCCTTGGTTTTGCTCACCAAGGTGGGTGAGCAAAACTTTGGTTTTGCACAGGTTGCACATCACCTTGGTTTTGCACATCTCCAAGACCCAATGTCCCCAGCACAGCAGAGTTGCTGTTCCCATTGGCCATGAGTGGGCCATGGATGAACATGCACTTTCCAAACCTTGTACTTACAGTGACATAACTGCAAACTTAGAAAAGGGGCTTGGAGAGAAAATGCACTGTAAATTTTACATATAGCTCTATGAAATGCCTCTTCCATCTCCCCCTACCTAAATGCCAACATTTAGGCTGAGATCAGACCCATGCTCAGCAGTAGGCAGACTTATCTAAGAGCTTAGCACTTATCCTCACCCCATCCTTCCCTTACTGGAGGCTGTCAGCCCCTAGATCTGCTGAGCAAGCTCTAACAGAGCTCTCCCTTAAACCAGTTTTGTCACCATGATGTACCTTATCTGACATCTTCACCCCTGGGATTTTGTGGTACTTTGACAGAGCTGGGTTAGGTCCACACAGCACGTGCAGTTGTGCTGATGCATCAGAGAGATGCTAATTGGGAAGGAGCACAGCAGAGATCTGTGACAGACTAAAGACCATGTCTTCTCATCAGCATCTTGATCAACAAGAACAGACACTGTCCTCACAGTGCCTTGTTTTCAGGGACCCCTTTTTATTGGCAGTTGTGGTGGGACAATTTGTGCATTTGTGATTATGTTGCAGCTTCTTCTTGCGAGACGTACGAGTACCCCCAGCACGGGGGCGGCAGTGCCGTGCAGTCGGTCGAGTCCATGAACGATGGGTACAACTCCTACCTGGTGAGTGGGCCTTGATGTTGGCCACCACACTGTAGGCACCCACTTGCACCTTACAGATTTAGGAACAAGTTGGTTCCAGGTTGGACCTCACAGCCCAGTCCTGCAGAGCTAAGTCAAGAAGGGTTTTATTAATGATTTCAGTTAAAATCATGGTGGCCTGCCGGGAACAGATGGAATTGCAACAGCCTAAGCCAGCACCGCAGGAAGAGCTTTGCTTCCACACAGTATATCTTTCTGGAACTTTGGCCCCAAAAAAAAGTGCCCAGGAGTTTGACTTCTTCCTTAAAACCTTGGATACTTCTGAGTTAAATTTTGACACATTGCCAGAACAGCCTCTTTTGTGCACTTTCTAAGATTTCCTGAGCTGGAAATTACATTAAAGCAGCCTTTCATATTGCATTTTAGTCACGATCAGAGCCCAGGCAAGAAAGGTTTTCCAGGTTAAGCATGTTTCTGCAGCTCACTCTGATCATGAGAAGATGATCAAATCTGGGCTCTCAAAACTTAGGTTGCTGCAATGTCTTGGAAACTGAGAAGGTGGACCGTCTCAGTGCAAACTGATGGCCAAGGCGGGGACAGACCATCCCTTCCCTCTGTGCTTAGGTTTTAGAGCAGTTCCCCTTTCAGATGTGTATTCATTTATGACGAAATGAAGGGTTTATAGTGTGTTGGGGTTGAGCAGAGTCTGATACTTACAGCACATCCTCCCTCTTGTCCCCCAGCAAGCCAAGGCGGCAGTGGCCCGCTCCCACAGTACCGACTCCGAGGACAACTACGTCCCCATGAACCCTGGTTCCTCGCCCCTAATCCATGCCGAGAAAGCCAACGACAACGCCCAAAACCTCTACATCCCCATGAGCCCTGGGCCGCATCACTTTGACCTGGTGGGGTTGTCCTCAGCCACCCTTCCTGTGCATAAAGGAGGAGCCATGATGCAGTGTCACAGACGACTGAGTGAAATCCAGCCCCCACCTGTCAACCGCAACCTCAAACCCGACCGGAAAGGTAGGAATGATTGTGGGAAAAGCTTTACAGGAGTCCCTTTATTCTTCTCATACCGCAGACTACATCTGTCGTCTTGTGCACAGTTCTGGGTGGGGTGCACTTTGCTACTGCCAGCACAATCAGACCTTCAGATCTCCCCCATCCCCTTCATCTTTCAGGAGCTTTATAGTACAAATGCAACTTTCATGGTGCTTGAACAGCCCATATCAAGCCCTTCCAGGCATTTACAGGAGATATATGTCACAGGCAGGATCTCACCCCCTTTGCCTATACCCCTCCCTGTACTCCACCCCGAAATCTCAATGTCTTGTTCAGATGACTCAAATTTTTCCAGCTGTTTCCTACTGGTTGTTTCTAGGCAGTTCTTCCTTCAGGGCTTTGCCAGTATCCCCCAATTCCCTCCCCAGTCCGTTACCTGACAGGTCACCAAGGAGATCATGAGGAGGAGGGCTTTCATCATTAGGGTGTCCACACCTAACCCCATCAACACTCTGAACAAGGACTGGGGCTGGAGCATAGCACTCTTCCACAGCTTTCGTGTTACGCTGCAGATGCCTTTTCCCGTGCCCTGTGGGAAAACGCTCCAGACAAAGGTAGCTCAGGGTTGGCAGAGCCTGGTCTTGTCCCCATCTAACGAGTTTTCATAGCTCCCTGGTGAATGGGTTTCTACTCTGGTGTTTGGGCATTTTTAGCAGACCTTCATTCTCTGGGAGGCACACTCACCTTTTGAGACCATCCATCCACTTTGGGGCTGTGGGTCAGGGAGATAAATTCACTGTTTTCTCTCAGTCCTGGCATAAATGTGTGCAGGGATTTTTGCTGGGGGTATTTGTCATCAGCAAGAGGTCTGGGGGGCTGATTAGCAGAATGGGAAGTAATCGGCCATTTGTTGGGGACCCTCTCATGCCAGTCGTGGATGCTGAATTCTAGGAACGTGCTGCCTCTGAATAAAGGCTTTTCCTCCCTCCCAGCAAAGCCATCACCACTGGACCTGAGGAACAACACTGTCATCGATGAGCTTCCCTTCAAATCACCAGTCACAAAATCCTGGTCCAGGCCAACGTGAGTAATGGTTGGGGGATGAATTCTTGCTCTGATCCGACAGCAGCTCTCTGGTCTTGCTCTCACTGGTGTCCACATGTAGCCATGCTGTCACCTCTGCCATAGGTTCCCTATGTCACAGCTGGTGGCAGAAAGATAAAATCATTTAGGTTGGGATTTCACATGAAAGCCCAGCATGTGGCTGAGCCCAGTATGTGGCTGAGCCCAGCATGTGGCTGAGCCCAGCATGTGGCTGAGCCCAACATGTGGCTGAGCAGCTAATTAAGATCCCTTGAAGACATTTCCTGTTTCTGGGATCTGGAGAGATACAGCTCTGACATGGGACCTGTGGTCCACCACAACTCATGACCCAGCTGACCGAGACCAACTGGGGGTGTGGGGCATGATTTCACATCCAGGTATCCCCCCAAAAACCCCGCTGTAGTCTCAAAACACAGGGTGACACTCTTGGGGTCTGACGAAGACGTGCTTTGATTGCCTTGAAAGCAAAGCCTAGCCTGAAGGAAGTCTGCAAAATTAAACTAAAGCTCTTCAGAGCTATGTCTGCCGGCCAAAAATAACAGGATTCACACAATTCCAGCTCTGTTGCTAATTCACGGTATGATGTTGTCCAGTGAAAGGCAGAAGCAAAGCTTGGCTGCTATGACTTCTCTAATAAATTGGATTGTGTGGAGACTGACTGCAGGGCATGAGCGCTGTGCGCTGAAATCACTGCACGGGGAAGTGGCGAGCAGGGTTTGATTGACAAGATGTCCGACCCCGGAGAAGCTAATGGATTTTTCCCTTATCAGCTAATCATATGACCCTGCTTTACTGAAAGGCAACGAATAGCTTTTTAAGACACAGGCTTTAATGCCAGACACTGATTTCATTATTCTGTTTGGTATAATTAGATTTGGCCAATTGAAAGCAAGACAATTCCTCAGAGGATTTGTTTTACAGCAAAAAATTTGGATAGGGCCCTGTACAGTAAACAAATCCTGTAGCTGTGGTAAGGCTGGAGGTGAGAGGCTTCACCAAGGCTGGCCCTACATCCTCCACAACTAAATGTTTCCTGTGAGATAAAAGAGTTCATGGAGCCTGGTTTGTGTAGGTGATAGCAGGAGAATTACAGGTACATAGCAAGCAAAAAATTCTAGAAAGAAAAGAAACGGGAAGACCAAACCCAGTGATTTCTGACTCATGGAAAGGATGGGTTGGAGAACCTCAATGCCACCAGCTCTTCTTCATGCCCAGTCCTCAGGCTGGAGGATGGTAATGTTTTTAGGCATCAGGAGCTGCCCTCCTTGGCAATGAACAAGCAGCACCTGCCACCATGGATAACACATGGACCCTTGTCCTTACAGCCAGACGTTCAACGCGGGCTCTCTGCAGTACTGTCGCCCTGTCTCCTCCCAGAGCATCACCAGCACTGACTCGGGAGACAGCGAGGAGAACTACGTGGCGATGGTAAGGGCCCCACAGCTAAGACAGATGGTCCTGGCAGGACATACACATTCCACAGCTCTGCAAACACATTCCTAGCTCATGACATGGAGGTGCTCAGATAGGACTGTGCAATGTCCATCCTTACATACACCCCTGCATGCACAAAACAGTGTGCTTCGTTCTGAAAATGACATGTCCCGTTGGGGTTTTAAAATGCATATGAGAGCAAAACATATATTACCTACTTTACCGGGAATTAAGAGGGGATAAAAATGTGCAAGAACTGTCAGGGTGTATTTTCCTAATTGAGGTTGATTTTTTTCAAGTTTTTTTCCCCCTAATATCTACTGGCATCGTATTTGTATGGAGGGCAGGGGCTATCAGAGCAGCAGCAGGGAGCGGCACTGCTTACAGGGAGGGGATTTTGTCTTTCTTGGTGGAGCTGCTGACTTAAGCATATTTTTGAGTTTATGTAACTCGTGGGGTAGAGGAAATCAGTGCTCTGTGTAGCATGGTTGTGATTAGCAAAGATCTCAGAGCTGGCCTGGCCTCACTGAGGTGTGGTTCCTGGGACATGCTAAAGCCCACATCTGTTGTCAGGCATGTGAATAAAATCAGCACAAAGGCAGAAGAACTGCTCCAATACATGAAATCAAGGGCATGAGCTTGAAATATTTGTTAGCACAACATACAACAGATGTAGTCCCCCAGCAGTTCTACACACCCTGGTCCCAGAGGCGGGTGATCAAATATCCAGGCTCTTTTAAATAAGTGCCACCAAGGCGTTTTGCTGCCAGATTTGTGTTAATTCCCTTTTTTCTTTATTCCCATTTTAATCCTCATTATCTCTCCTGTCTCTTCCCTGCATTAGCAAAACCCCATTTCTGCTTCTCCTGTTCCTAGTGGTACCAACAGCCCAGCGCCTAAAAAGAGTTCGGGGAGTGTGGATTACTTGGCCCTGGACTTCCAGCCAAGCTCTCCAGGGCCACACAGAAAGGTATGGGGGATTTTATAAACTTCTGATTAAAAGTGATCATTTTTAAGGAGTTCTATGCACACTGACAATAGCATGGTCCAAAGTCCTGTACCGTGTTCCCAAGAGTCTATCATGATCAGAGAACTGGAGCACCTCTGCTGTGGAAACAGGCTGAGACAGGTGGAATTGTTCAGCCTGGAGGAAAAAAGGCTCCGGGGAGACCTTAGAGCTCATTCCAGTACCTAAAGGGGCTGCTGGAGAACTGGAGAGGGACTTTGGACAAGGGTATGGAGTAAAAGGACAAGGGAAAATGGCTCCAAACTGATAGAGGGTGGATTTAGATTGGATATTAGGCAGAAATCTTTTACTGTGTTGAGGCAGTGGCACAGGATGCTCTGAGAAGCTGTGGATGCCCCATGCCTGGAAGCGTTCAAGGTCAGGTTGGATGGGGCTTTGAGCAACCTGGTCTAGTGGAAGCTACCCCTGCCCATGGCGTGGTTGAAACAAGATGATCTTCAAGGTCCCTTCCCAAGGTCCCAAACCATTCTATAACCCCCACTGCTATATTTACTCTAGGTCAGACTTAGTGTCTCTTGCATGTCTGCAGCCCTGCTGGAAGTGTCACCAGAAGCATGGGTGTGCAGGGGTTCAGGGGTGCTGATGAGACCAGAAATTCAGCTGGCGATTGTATTCAAAAGCCATCAGGAGGTATCCCCAAGAAGTACCGGAATATTTTTTCCTCCTTCAAAGCAACACATCCTCCAAAACTAGACTTGGGTTTTCCCCTCACCTGAAAGTATCTGAAATACTTTCAGGACCTTATTCAGAAAATGCTGGGAACCTGTCTCCTGCCAGTCAGGTGCTTTCAAAGGGTGTCATTTGGGCAGGAGAAGAACTGCTTTCAAAAAATTAAGCTGACCTTTAAAAGTTAAATAATGTTCAGCTGATCAAGCCATTGCCTGTTGAGGAAGAGCTGTGGGGAGATGGGTCAGGAACAGGATACTTCTGTCAAGTGTCATGGAAATGTGGAAAGGGAAGCTCCTAAAGACATAGAAGTTAGTGACTTTTCTCCGGGTTCATACACAGGGGAAACAAACACCATCTTAAATCAAATCATAGAAAAACAGGGCAATGAAGTATCCCAGGACCTACATATCCGAAGGGAGCTATGTCTCCTGAGGTGATAGACGAGACCTAAAAGTCTCATGGAGGTTTCACATGCAAAGCCATATACCAAGATGAAGAGGACACCCTGAGGTGACAGAGTAGGCTGGGCAGGAAACAAAGGCAGGTCCTGCTGGATGCCATCCTGAGGAAACTTGGAGGGGAAAGGAGGGACTGACTCAAACAAAGCAGCATCTGAGTGAGGGGACAGTGGAGGACAGGGATTGTATAAAGCTTTGTGGTAACCACTTGTGAGTTGGCCTCACTTTCCCGAACACTGCATTGTTCCCTAGGCAAAGCATCCCACTGGTTAGATCTTTTTATTATTTGACAGTTGTCCCTTGATGGTTTCTGTCTGCCCAGCAATATTTTTGCAAGTACTACCCATTTAAATTATATCCCATCCTGGAGAAGTGATTTTAGACCACTTTAAAACAATATCTGGTCCAGCTGCAAGCAGATGGAGGTCCTTTGAAATGCTTGTAGAGGCAGAAAAACCTCTAGGACTCCAGAAACTATGGTAAAAAGTATCTCCTTCTTCCTTAACATGTCTCCTGGGTGAATCTGCAAACATATCTGTTGTTCTGAGTGTGAAAATGGGTTAGTGCCATAGGTGGGTAGAATCAACAATGCTAAAAGGAATGGAGCTGGGATTTTTATGTGTATCTGTAAGAGTTCTGAGTTCTTTACAAAAAAATGAGAAAGATATAAGGCTGAATTTGCAATATCAGCAGTTAAAGAACAAAATTGCAACCAAACATCTGTGTCCTAGAGTTTGTGGGAAGGTGCCGTTTCTGCCCTCCCACTGCACCACAGTTTCACGCCAGCAAGAGGCAGAGCAGACTGAAATCTTTCATCCAAGAGTCTTTGGGATGTTAGAGGGAGGGCGATTAGCTATGGAGTCTGGAAGAAAGTAGGAATGGTGCTGGCGGACTTGTGGCACCCTCAGTGCTGCTGCAGGAAGGAGCGAGAGGGATAAGCAGGGAGCTGATGAGTGACCCTGTTTCTCCTCCCCACAGCCCTCCACCTCGTCGGTCGCCTCAGATGAGAAGGTTGATTACGTGCAAGTGGACAAGGAGAAGACACAGGCACTGCAGAGCACCATGCAGGAGTGGACTGATGTGCGGCAGTCCTCGGAGCCTGCCAAGAGCGTGAAGCAGTAGTGCCTGCAGCAGGCATCAAAGCAGGCCAATGTCCTGTCAGTTTTCCCCAGCTCCTCTTGAGCTGGATTTCTAAGACTTGTCTGTGGAGGGAAGGGGGTCTCATTATTTTTTTTTCTCTTAAAACAAAACAAAACTTAATTTCAAGGGAAGACTTGGCGGATACTGTTTGCCAGTGATAAAGACCAACTATGTTCGGTGGCTAGTTTTGTGCTTTTAGCTGCTGGATGCACTATCCAGGAACTTCGACTTAGCAATATCAGGTTTCACCCTACACATCTTTTGCTTGCAGCTGTCAAAGCCACCTTGTATGTGCTAACACTGCATCATCTCTCCCCGTCTTCTTCCATACCGTACCCCAAACCATGCCATGCAGGTTTGCAGCCTCTCCCATGGGACATCATTCCTCAGCTCTGATTCTCCATTCCTTATGGTTGTCCTCTTCTCTGCCTCATCCCAATCCCAAAACTTAGCAAGGACCATTCCTTTTGAAATCACTTTTGTTGTCTGATCTCTTGTAAATAATATACTCAAAACCTCTGAGGGCTGTTCTCCTCCTGGTCAGAACTGCCCCTGTGGTTTTGGTTGGAGTTGTTAACTTTAAAGAGCTTGAGGAGCATCCACACTGTCGCATTGAGCTGACTTAGAAGCCCAGGATTTACCCCATCGTGCACACAGACATGCTGGCACACACTCACACAAGTTTGTTGGGGTGTCTTCTGTTGATATTTTCCAGCATCTCTCAAAGTCAATGGGCTGCAGAGATTGGCTTTGGAAGGTAGAATTTAAGCCCTGACCCACTGCCTATCTGAAATCACTTCCTGTGAATCTGATTCCAAGAACCAAAATCTGCCCTTTGTGGCACCAAAAGAAGCCCATATAGTGAGAGTCCTACATCTGTGGCCATTGTGAGAAGCTCTGAGGGGTGCAGGGGGGCTCTGGAGACCCTGTGTATCTGGACTGGTGTAAGGATGAGTGACAAGAAGGGAGTGGAAGGCTGCTGCAAGGATGGGGAGAAGGCAGATGGAGAGGTTGGTCTTGAGTGAGGAAGTCTGGTGGAACGTTTCTTGGAAGAAAGGAGGAGAGTAATTGAAATGTTGGTTGATGGTGAGGTCATACGCTTGGGAAGAGGCTGGTCAGGACAGTCAGGGCAAGATGTTTCAATATTAGCTTTAACATAGCATTATGGTTGGTTTGTGGAAGGTCCAAAAGGCTGGACTGTTTTCTCCTCATCTTCAGCGATGTTCATCGCAGAAATGGGGCTTGCTGACATTAACAACCCTACACTGTGATTATGGGTGGGAATCTGCTGTTGCCCCTTGCCAGCATCCTTAACACATCCGGGCTTTGGGATCACTCTCCAGGCAGCTGCTGGATGCAGAGAGACAAGAAGGATGAGACAGTTTAATGCAGAGATAATAATTCATGATCTCATGAAAACAGGAAGAACTTATGATTACCATGGAGCAGCCTGATTGCCAGACAGCAAGCGCTGACACGGATAAGCAGGTTGACTGCAAACCGAGAGCCAAATGAAGGAGACATTAGAAAGATGAGGTAATAATATTTATTAAATAGCTGGAGCTTTTCCTTCTGCAAGCTGAACCTCTCCCAGTGCCATGAGCTCTGTGTTCCACCAAACCCACCAAGTTGTATTGATTATTAATACTTAAGCATTAACACATTTGTTTAATCTTGGTTTGAGTTTGGAAAGGGCCAGACATGACCCACACGGGATACCAGTCCCTTAAGGGTATGCTGGTAAAATAACTTTTGAACTTCCAACACCATTTTACATTTTCTTCTTGCATGCCATGACAGGGAAGGATGTTAATGGAAAAGCTCTGAAAACCCATTTAAGGCACGGAAGTGTTGGGCTTTGACAGAAATAATGAAGCAAATATCCTAATGCTCATGGTAAAAATAATAACCACTAGAAGAAAAAAAAACCCCAAGGGGAAGATTTAGCACAGTCAGATGCTTTCTGAAGGTCAGGGAGTGTGTTACAGCCTGTAAGGGCCATTGCCTCCTGTTGGGGTCTTGCACACTTGTCTGGTGAGATGATGAAGGCTAGAGTACCCCTTTCATCACTGCACCTCGCTACCGTGGAAGTGGGCAGGCAAGGTGGAGGCAGCAACGGCAGTCATTTCTGATGGTGGAGGGACTTGAGACACAATGGGTTTGATTGAAACACGGTGGGTTTGGATGCAGTTTGCTGAGTGGGTGCCCTGTGCTTCTGCACTGGGACTAGGTGCGTCCAGTACCCACTCTCACATATAATCCAAAGTGTTAATTAAGACTGAAAAGGCCTTTTGTGATACTGGAGAGACTAGGCCTTTCTCTCCACATTTCACAAATGTCTGTATTTGTTCACAGGGCAAGCACTGGCATGGGATAGCACTTTTCCCAGGCTCAGATCCCCTGTTTTGATGATTTGCTCTCATGAGCATCGCCAGTAACTGGCCCGTTGCATTTGGCAGACCAAGGACCAAAACAGCCCAAAAGTAGCTATTTTACAATGCTGGTTGCTCGTCCCTCTCTGCTTTGCAGTGAAGTCTGTGTTTTCACAGAAACAGATACGTTTCTCCAGCTTTTTCCCCTGCTATGCACCAAGCAAACAGCATCTCCAAACTGAGTAGAAGCCCACAGACTCTATGCCTTATAGACATGACTGTATCAACCCCTCCTGAAAGCCGTTAAGTAATCAATGGCTTGAGTGGAAATAGTCATCTGTGACGATTGCTGAGCTGATTACAGCAGTCCCTGATGATTAATGTTTGTGCAGTATTTAGTCTTAAACCATACTGAAAAGCAGCTGCTTTAATCACATGGACTGCCAAGAACTTTGTCCTGAAGGCATTGAGTTTATCACATCCACTCTATACTTGGATACTCAAGTATGACTGACTCTTTTGTTAGAAATACGTATTTTAGGAAGCTGAGAACATTGCAAATTATTCATTTTAATTGCAATTAAAATGGCTTGAGCCTTCACGTCAGAGCCTGCTCTGCAGCTCTACGGTCCCATTTAGAAAAGGGATGTGCTTGCATGTGTGTGGCAGGACAAGCATCATGACCTCAATTACTTACTTTTTATGAAGTACCAGGGCCATGGCTCAAAGCTTTCCCCAAGCTTTAAAATTTCTAAGCTGTTGGGTTTAAAGGCAAAAGTCTCCAAAAGTGTGTATCCCTTGCTGTGAGTGTGCAACTGCTGCACACTCTCTGGTGAGTTGTGTGAGCTGCCTTGGAGCTGATTTGCTCTGAGCTGACATTTGAGTGTTTAGTGTGAAACACATTTCCAGCTCTAAATGGATGCCAGGCTTAGGCGTAGTCTCAAGTTGGAGAAAGAAAATATGTGTGAGTGCAGACTGTGCCAGGGCAAAGCCGAGAGTCTGGCAGATAAGGATAAATACAGAGCCAGAACCAAAAGGTAGCTAAGGCTTGGGTTGATGGGAGCTAACTAGTATAGATTTGGACACTGAGCAACAAGCCACTGACAAGGCTGATGTATGGGGGAACATGTGGTTGGAAGGAGA
>NW_020955964.1:0-42672 GCF_003031625.1 Empidonax traillii | reverse complement strand
AGGTAGGTTGGCCAGTCTTTGCGAACGAAGAGCCGGGGAAGGTCTTTACACCTTCCAGCCTGCGCATTGGATTTTTTAGGTGAGACACAGTGTGCGCGGAACTGAGCCCACCCTTTAATCCTGAGGTTCATCTGCCGGGGCCAAGCGAGCTTGGACGGTGGCAGCGAGGTCCTCAGGACGTAGATGGATTGCCTTACAGGGCTAACGAGCTCCATCTGCCCGGGGAGTGTCCTAAGTGCCCCTGGTGGTGCAGTGGCTAAACCGCAGCGCTGTCAACGCTGAGACCCGGGACTTCAGTAGAAAGATGTTAAAATAGTTCCCAGGTCCTGTCTGATCTTTCTGGCCTAGGAGGCGAGCAAGAGAATGGTTTTCTCAAGTCATGCTTGCATTGTGTTGATGTTTTCCCACCTGATGATGTAAAAGTTCCATTCCATGTAAAAGTTGACAGTCATCTGCACTATGTGCCCCATTGAAGAGATGCTGTCTGGATGAGATGGGTACAGTGGGGCTGTGATTATGGAGAAGCCCCACTTGTAACGGGAAGGGGGAAGAGCAAAGCCTAACCCTCACATCAGTCAGAGAACATGCATGGACATCAAAGAACTGTCAAGAAAATCAGAGGGACCAGTCCAGCATCAACTCACAAGGGCCAATAAACCAATTTAGGCCCCTGATGAGTCTGTGTGCCTCTCTTCTCTGCCAAACCTGCCCACATGGATGCAATGATCTTTTAGCTGTTAATGAGGTTCTTGCAGGTAGAGACACGCACCTTTGGGTTATGATTTCTCCTTGGTGTCCCATCGTTGTAGTCACAATTTTATCTCCTTGTTCACAACTCCTAGTGCTGTACTGTTGATCAGGTTGTTAATTCAGTAGTTGATATGTAGCAAGGTGCCACCAAACAGCTACCCTCCTTCCAACCCATGGCCAGCTGGTCCCTTTGGACGTGGTGGTTGAAGCACGTCTCAGACAGAGGAAGGGAGCAGGACCCTGGGCTCTACAGGGAGCCTGTTGAAGAGTTCCTTAGGGTTAGGATCAAACCTTTAGAGTAGTTATATCCCTCTCAACCCAGCCCTTGACAAAGTCAGCATGTCCCCTCTGACTTTGGGCATCGTTGCGTGGGAGCAGACGCAGCCAAATTAGGGTAGTTTTCTCCATTTGTCTCTTAACCTGCTGCGAGGAGGGGTCGGAGCCCCGGCTGTGAAGCTGTTGCATCGGCAGCCAATTCGCAGGGACGTTTTGTGTGTTTCAAAGCCTATGACTGTTCTTAAAGAGGAGTATTTTTAATTTTTTGATTTCCATTTGTAGAAGGAAGGAAAAGAGTAATTTGTGGCAAACTGTACAGTATGTGTCTTCTTGTGGTGTCACTGTTTGAATGGTTATTAAGTTTTCAAATCACTGTGGACAGCTAATCACTTAAGTTATTAATTTATTCTTTGGGGGTTTGTTGTTTGGTTTTTTTAAAGGTAATTTGAAACAATTATTTATCCTGTAAATCGGTCTTGAGTGAAGCCTAGATAATACTTTTTTTGCTGTTAATAAACATGGTACATGCCTGACGTGAAGGTGATCTCATTTTTAAGTACTGTATATGCAACGGGAAAACAATGGGAAAATAAAAGAATGACAATAAAAAAGACATCTCTCACTGGTGATTCCCAGCATGGATTCAGAGTGGGGAAAGAAGGGGGGAAATCATGAGAAGAGCAGATCAAGTTCAATGATGTAGCACCTTTAAAGTTTTCAGAGCATCTTCTCAGCATGTCACCAAGTGTCTCCTACAGCTTCAAGTTGTCCTGTCTGGGTAATGAGGACCTTTAGGATGCAGCTAGGGGGTTTTCTGATACCAGAACCCAAACCATGTGTTTCCCAGCTGCTAAACTGAATTTCCTACTATATGTCTGCTTTAGTGTGTGCAGAGTGAGGACAAGTGCTGCCTTCCCCACCCATCAGCAGCTCGACACCTGTGAGCCCCAAATCACCCATAGAACATAAGCATAAGGACAAATCCTTTCCCCAGAGTTAAAAGTTCAACCTTCTCCTTCAAGGCACTTCTATGTACTTTTCCTAAAAAGACACTCGTGGAAAGATAAGTCCATAAGCACAGTCCCTGTAACACTCTTTTTTAGACAAGAGTAGCATCACCTCACATCTGCAGCACATCTGGGATCCCAAACCAAGAGCTGAGGACTCCCCTCTGGGTTCTCCTTGACCAAAGGCATGTGTGACAGACACTACAGGCCATACTATCACATATATTATAGCATATACTTTATCAATATACAATATGCAAATATCACTGGCATTACTAATGCTAGTAATGCAGTATATACTATAATTGTTGTAGCACACAGTAATATACCATACTCGTGCCATACTGGAGTTCTGTGAGGCCTTTAATATGGTTCCCTGTAACATTCTTACCCCTGAATTGGAAAAAGATGGGTTTGATGAATGGCTGGACCATTAGATGGATAAGGAATTGCCTGGATGGCTGCATCAGAAGAGTTATAGTCAATGACTCAGTGTCCAAATGAAAATCAGCAATGAGTGGTGTCCCTCAAGGATTCAAACTAGGACCAATACTATTTAGTATCTTCATCAATGACATAGTGGGATTGGCTGAGTCCAAAAGAGAAGTCCAATGTTAATAATTACAAGAAATGAACAGGGACTAAACCAAACAACCTCATTACATCACTGAAACTCTCCAGGTTGCTATCCATGCTGAGCACTGCATGCTGTTTGCCTCTGCTCATCTCAGAATGTCTTGGGGGAAAAAAAGACATATTCAGGGAAGAGCATGACTATGATACAGCCTCTCCATTTTCCATGTTGGTTTGACTATCTGCCTTCATTATTTAGATTAAGATCTCATCAAGGAAAGACAGTCTCCTACAAAAGCACCTTACAGCACACGGCCCAGAAAATGCCTCCAGGTGACACTCCAGCACAAAGAAAGGAGCTAGCATAAAGGCAACAGGAAAACTTTTGGCAACCTCTTTGAACAGGAGGTAAATAGAAGTCTGTTAATAAAACCAGGAAACACTGTACTTTCTGGGAAACTTAAGCTTTGGGTCCATATTTATTCCCTCTTAGCACTGCCTTGAGTCTATCTGACTTAAAGGCAACAAACACACTCCACTGCTCATTTGCAAGACTCCACTATTAGAATTGTGATCTTCTGTCAGAAGGCACCCAGCTGTGGGCTGGGATCCCCATTCCAACTCTGCCTGCTCTCCTCTTCCAAGCCACCTCTCTGCAGGATTGTCCACATCTGCGAAGTTGGATGCTCATCTGGCATCAGCTTCCCCATCTCTTTTTTGACCCATCAGCCCAATAGCTGCGAGAACTGCAATAAGACACTAAGTCTATATCTTGAATTACTTAATTTCCTTTATTTATATATAGGAAAGGCAATAAAAGAATATGATAGTATACATCAGAGATTTGATCCCAAATGTCCTCTCTAGCAGACTTTCTGCTCATGTTATCCATAGCAATGTCTGTGTTTTGCCTTTTCCTCCACAGCAACACGGTATTCCCACCCCAATACCCATGGTCAGGATTAGGTCCTGCACTTAGGACCTAAGGCACAAGTCTCTGCCGCTTGAGCTAGAGATAATCTCTACTAGAGGCATGAGGGGGGAGCAGGCTGGGGAGGGAGATGGGAGGGAGCTGTGGTCCTGTAGATGTGCTACCTGGGGCCTGAGCTGGCCACCTGTCACCAAATTCAGCTCCTGTCCCATTACTGATTTATATAATACATTGGTTTACATAGTATATATTTATACTGGGTTGATATAATATATCTGCTTGGGCTCCTCTCCTTGCAAATCAGCATTTTTTTTTTTTAAATAGCTAGTGAGTTTAGGGGGGCTCTGTCGTTTGCTGCTCAGTGCATGGTATCCCAAAGAAAAGCCCAAATTTTAAAGGGCAGATACAGCCCAGAAAGCCATCAAATGATAGCAGGAGAAAGAGGCTGAGTCCTAAAGACACATCTGGAAAAACAGCTGTATGTCTGGGCCTGCCATGCACACTAACAGTATCCAGAGGTCACCACTAACACAGCGGGTCTTAACTGGAACCCAGAACCCCCAACTGGTTCAGGTCAGTCTCTCTTGGCTGGAGGGGTTTGTGCCCTTCAGTCTCTTTCGGATGCCTTGCAACACAGCAGAAGGCCCCTCTGGTCAGCTTGCCATTGCTTGCTGTAACCAAGCAGGCTTGCAAGCTCACTGCCTCACAGATCAGCATTGCTACATTGGATGCTTGGCAGTTTTCAGACTTTTCAGCCCTCCTTTACCTTTAAAGGTGTGTCAAGGTGGGTTCTCAAAACCACATTACAAAGAAATAAAACAACTGAGTAGAGGTCCCCCCAAAACAAACTTAGCGCCATGGGAAGGTCTGCGGATGGGATGTGCGTGGGACATCTCCATCCCTGAGGCCCCTCTGGGTTTGTCTTCCTCCCCATGCCTGACCCTATCCCCTCCCCAGGCTAGTGGCATGGCTCACAGCAGGCAAGGCATGGCTACACTGAAGCAAAAGGGCACTTCTCTGAGCTGTCGGCAGCTGCTCATCGCATTAGCTTAGGTACATTAAGGCATGAAGACCAAGTGCATAGGAAGCAGCAAGACCCTCTAGATGCCTCCAGATCAGCCCCTGAGTCCTTTTATATTGAAATGTTTCTCAAATCCTCCTCAGAGGTGCTCCCTGTCATCAGGGTGAGGAAGAGGAGCCTCTGGCTTCAGGTTGGCTCCATGGGCACTGCCTATCTGGTTTAACCCATTGGCTAGAAGACGAGTCCATGAAAGGAGCCGGATCCACCCCCACCTGCTGCTGGGCTGCAGCCCCCTGATGAGCTGTCATCATCCTTGTCCCTGTCCAAGTCTTTCCACCACAGCGGGGATTTTGGCAAGGCGGAAATGTAGGCAGCTCTGTTCCTTGCTTCTTTTTCCTGTTCCTGGAAGAAAGAAGGGGGAAAAAAAGCCACAAGGATATCAGCAGCTGAAGGACACAGGTGGGAGGATGCTACCACCATCCCTGAGGAGCCAGAAGCCTGTTTGCTGACCCCTGGGAGCCTCCTCCAAATTAAACTGGGGTGTGAAGGCCACATGCTCATCTTAAGAGTTCAGTGAGAAGGATGAAGCAAAGCATTGCATTGCTCCAGTTAAACCAGCCCTTCCGTATCACCTCTGGGAGAGGAGGGACCACTCAAATTCTCCCACATGCTGTTCCTGTCATATGGGATACTACTGTTTGGAAAGCATTGAACTCCACCAGTTGAATGAAATCTGTTCTAGTTTGTATTCCCAGCTCACCCGTTTGCCCAGGGAAGCTGTGGATATCCGTTACTGGAAGTGTTTAACCTCAGGCTGGATGGGGCTTTGAGCAACTCAATCTAGCGGAAGGTGTCCCTGCCCAAGGCTAAGAGTTGGAACTAGATGGCCTTTAAGTCCCTTCTAACCCAAACCATCCTATTATTCTATGATAACAAGGAGAAAAAAAAAACGACCTGACTTGCAATGGTGAATGTCAGAGGTGGTAGGACGGAACAGCTGGTCGCCAGTGAGCAAAGGTGGGAAGAAGAGGAAAAGGTAGAATGTAAGGAACAAGTTTTTCACAATGAGGGTGGTGAGGCACTGGCACAGATTTCCCAGAGAGGCTGCAGACAGTCCATCCCTGGAAACATTCAAGGTCAGGGTGGACAGGGCTTTGAGCATTCTGATCTAGTTGAAGATGTCCCTGCTCATCCTGTAAGGGGTTGGACTAGATGGCCTTTAAAGGTCCCTTCTAACCCAAAATATTCTGTCATTCTGCCTTTTCCAGTCACTTAGAAGAAAATTTCAGGCTGAACTCCCAAGGGCAGACAACAGCAAGTCAACCCTGAGCACAGCCACAAGGTGTCTTGTACCAATCTCAGTGCCCAGTTTCATCAGGAAACTGTAACCTGTTTATATCTGGGTGCTAAAAAGGAAAAGGGATTTGGCTTCAGTGAGTGGGTGGGTATCTGCAGGATTTTAACCACAGGACATGATCCCACTGCTGCCTGGATGGGTGGGAACATGGCCCATGAGCCGGACAGCTGCAGGATCGCACCCTGCTGTGCACAGCAGCAGGAGTTACCTGCAGGTAGAGGATGTTATCTTTAGAAATTGCTTCCATCAAGTCCTTCTGCAGGGAGGGTTCTCCATGCAGGCAGCCGGCCTCAGCCTCGTGCAGCAGGCAGCTCTGCCTGCCCGGCCGCTGCCTGTAGAAGAGGACGTAGGCAGTGTCTTTGGGGAAGAACGAGGTGACATTGCTGACTGATTCGAAGGAGGAGAAGGAAACTCTGGTGTCATTGAATAGGTACCACTGGATTTCAAAGTCCAGCTGCTTGTCAGAGGCTGGTTTTGGCACCCCATCCCGGGGCTGCTCGTGGGGGACAGCGTCAGTGCACTCCCTGGAGTAGCAGTAGTAGTGGCCGCTCTCAGAGGAGATGCCTGAATGCACCACTACACTGCAGAGATCATACAATACAGACATGAAGCCACTTCCCGGGGCAGCACTATCCTTCCCACACCGGCAAACCTCAGTTTCCTCTGGAGCAACAAGAATGGGTAGCTTGAGCACCACAGGGATGGAGATGTTGTCCAAGATCTTCTTCCTCTTCATAGTCCGTGGGTCGAAGGAGAAGCGCAGCAGCGTGAGGATGAGGTAGTGTGGACCCTCTGTCAGCTCTGCCACCTTCTCTGCATCCTGCAAGGATGCACATTTCTCACAGTGGTATTTATTCTCTGCTGTCAGTCTCTCTGGAGATAGAAAATAGTTGATTAGGTCTGGGACAGATCTGGAGTCCTTGGGAGCACATGCCTGCTCCCCAGAAGCTGAGAAAGGGTCTTTGGCTGTATCCATGCTAACATCATTGCCACTTAAGGGATTTGCTGCTTTTCCCGGCTCCTGGAAACCCAGTGTTTCCACCAGCATTGGCAGGGTTGCAGGGTCCCCGGCCATGGGGGCCTTCCTCCGGATCCAGGGAGACCCTGCAAGCTGGCCTGCATTTTCAGGAGGCTCAATGAACTGTGGGCCGATTTCTTCCACTGGTAGAATAGGTGTGCTCCCATGCATGTTCCTGTCTGAGGGAGGAAAAGCCAGGGACAGGTCTGTGAAGGCTTCTTCTCGGGAAGAGACGTTCAGGCACTTCAAGCAGCGGATCTTTGTCATCATTTTACCCCCAAACATCTTCTCAATCAATGTCTTGTTTAAGTAATGATGCTCTACTGCCTGAGACATCAAGCTGGATTCCTTGAGTTTCTGGTAGATCCTTTTCCCAGTTTTTTCTTCTTCATGCAATCTTTAGCAGGGGAGAGAGAAAGGCTGCATTATTCATCAACACAACACCAAGAGGTAGTTTCTAAAGTAGGGTTCCTATTCTTCACTCCAAAAGGTTAATCCCACTTCACCTGACTGTACCCAGAGGCCTGATGCTGCAGGAGGAAGGTATGAAGGAGTTGAGCAGGACTGGGGAACCTGAAGGCTCTGTGTGACATTGACTCCCCGCTTCCTGAGGGATCACTGGCACACCAGAGATTTGGTATTTCTAGGTAAGAGAAAAGCAAAGCCCACCATTTTACAGAGGAGGCTGAGGGGCTTGTCAGGTAAATCTCTAGAGCTGGTACAACTTTAGACTGGATATCAGAAAAAATTTCTTCACTGGAAGGGCAGTCAAGCATTGGAACAGACTGCCCAAGGAAGTGGTGAAATCACCATTCCTACATCCAGTATTTGAAGTGTTCAAAAAATGTGTAGATGTGGCATTTGGGGACATGGTTTAGTGATGGGCTTGGCAGTATCAGGTTAAGGGTTGGATCATGAGGTCTTTTCCAACCTTAATGATCCTATGAATTCCCTTTGCCTTTAGAGCAAAGGCAGAAATTTTCAAGCTGAATTAAGTTCTGACCTTACCCCTAAGGCTGCCCAATCAGGGTTTTATCAAGGAGCCTCTGATTAGTTTCACCATCTCTCACCCCAAGCCTCCACTCTCATGTGCACATGAGTCAGCAATAAACGTTACGTTTGGTCCAGGGATGCCACTGACACCAGGCTCCAAAATCACAAAGCTTGTCACGTACCGGTCCAGCAAGTACTTGAGATACTCTGAGCAGTCCTGCTGAGCTCCAGGGGTGAACCAGGGTGGCCAGGACGCAGAGAGGAAGCTCTCAGGTGAGATGGCAGGTCGCTGCCAGCAACACAGAAGAAATGCAATTAATCCTAGGGATTTTGTTCAGTTCACACAGGGGGATGGAAAGGGAGAGGAATGCCTTTCTGGCTGTTTCACTGGGAGCATACTGTTCTGTGCTTGATAAGATCCCTTTTTTCTCCCTGCAAAGGCTAATCCCAATGCACAGGAAGACTTTCTTGGTTTGCTACAAGCCAGGACAGTAAGGATGAATTTCAGACATTATTTTACATATACTTCTATAAAATATTCATGTGTCTACCCTTCAATTTTAAAATGGTTTATTGGCCTGATCCAGATAATTCTGCTTAATTCAGTCTGAATTTAATTTGCTGCTCCATTTAATTTGATCAGGATCTCTCTCACCAAATCCTTTCATTAAAAAAAAAAAAAAAAAAAAAAAAAAAAAAAAAAAAAAAAAAAAAAAAAAAAGAAAGGCAAAGCAAAAAATCCACTAAACTTCCACCCAACATTCTGATCACTGCAGGCAGGTAATCTGTGTTAGCAGATAATGTAATTGATGCCATTAGGAAGCAGCTGTCTAATTAACATGGAAAAAGACCCATATTTGGTAAAAAAGGGACTTTGAGAACAGCCCAAAGATGAAAAATAACTAAAAGGAAATTAGCAGGAAACTATTAACCATCAACTACACAAACTATTAACCATCACTACACAACTCATCACAGAACACACATGCCCTAACCTGCTATCAAAAGCTCTTCTATGACCAAATCTTAAATTGAACAGGATGTCTATATTTTCCCCCCCAAGTCATCTGTAGTGACATAATACTACAATGCCACAACCTAGCTCTGTCAGTCAAGGCTTAAAAAATGGAGAAGCCCAGGTGACTCGTTACCCAGCAAAGGAAAATTCACTGGATTTTCAAAATCTCATCTTTCTAGGGACAGAAAGATACATTTTCAAGAGAGGAGTTAGATATGACTTAGCTGTATCTCCAGGATTAAATTAATCTATTAAATTTCATGCTTGTCATGGAAACATTCCTAATTAGTTTAAGGGTGCTATTTTTATTTTACCTTCCCTCAAATACAGAGGATTCAAAGCACTGGAGTCTAAAGGGTTTTTTACTATCATTCTTTTAAAAAAACAACTTTTAAGGCAATTTTCATTGAGTGCTTGTGCTTTGCTGTGGAGTAATGGGACAAGTGAGGTGTTCCACTCTTTTTCCTTGCTGCATAGCAAGAAACAAAACCTCTGCTTTACACTAACAGGCTTTTCAGCTGCCCACAGATGTAAACTATTACCAGAGGGACTTCATTGTCAACACTATTAGTTATTACATCAGCCCAACCCAAGAAGACCACAGGCTGAAGTTAGGCAGCCTGATGTGAACACAGCTCTCTTTCATGGGTGATAGGAGCTTCCCTCCTCCACCCCCAAAATTAGCCTCCTTCATATAAACAAAATTTGTCCCGTTATAAAAACCCACCAAGATCCACAGCTCCTTATCAGCACATTGGAGCAGGCAGGAAGCAACTTGGAGACGAGCCTTTCCGCAGCCGACAGTCCAAACAAATAACTAGAACATGAAATAATTACCTGACTGTGCTCCAAAAATGCAAAGAGCCACTGGAGCTTTGTCATCAGGGGCTGGGAGTTGCCCTCAGTTAAATTCAACACTGAATGCCGAAAGCTGCGAAAGAAAAGCAGAGATGCAATCTGTGAGATGGAAAATCAGCCTGGGACATGCAAGGCTAGTGTGGCGAGTAAGCCCTGGAGCAGCCTTGAGTGGGAACAAGGGAGGAAAAACTCACTCCGAAGCCATGAAAAGAGACTGTATGATGCTGTTCATGTAGCAGGTGTTTCCCAGGTTAATTAACCCAATCTTTCCTGTCTCTGATTTAGATGCCAAGCGTGGGTAGAAGCAGGCCAGCTCATTCTTCTGGGAGGTCCAAGCATTTTGTCCCAGGAGGTGTTTAATCCGGTCTTCATTTGGAATAGGAAGAGCCTTGGAAAGAGAGATCTGTGTTACGAGTTATTATCTGTCCTCACAAGGGGAAGCAGAGGGGCAGGCCCTGATTTCTTCTCTCTGGTGACTAGTGATAGGACACAGAGAAACAGCATGAAGCACTGTCAGGGGACATTTAGGTTGGATATTAGGAAAAGTGTCCACCACAGGGTGGCTGGACACTGCAACAGGTTTCCCAGGGAAGTGGTCGTGGCACCAAGCCAAGAAGCATTTGGACAACACTCTCAGACATATGGTGTGATTCTTGAGGTTGTCCTGTGCAAGGTCAGGAGTTGAACTCGATTGTGGGTCTCTTCCAACTCAGGAGATTCTATGATCCTGTGACTCTAGGACTGATCTTTGTCCATGAAGAATTAGTAATGGGCAACTGCAAAACTCCTCTGCTAGAGGTGTTCACACAACTCATTTTCCCTGCTCTTCACATGAACATGCCTCCATCCAAGGAGGTGTTTACCTGTTCCACATTAGTCCTTTAGAGGCATTCCAGAACAAAGTTATTGCTAAAACCTACAGGTAACATCAGGACTTGTGCAGGCCCACCATTAGCGAAGTATCTTCCCTCAACCTGCTTAGACAGGGCTCAAACTCAGAATTTTATACCCTTTCTTCTACCACAGTTTCAGGTGTTGTTGAGATTATTACATCCCTACCAGTAGGACAGTCCCTCTGTACTAGGCTACCAACCAAGATGTCATTTCCATATGGAAAGCAGAAAAATCCCTGAAAAGTGTATATCTTACTTTAACTGCTTCTAGGACAGGCTCATAGAGGTCTGGAAATCCTGAGAAGCGGAAGAACATGCAGTGGATGAGCTCAGCCAGCTGCTCCAGGGAGCTGGTTGCCGAATTGGAATCCTCCTTCTTCAAAGAGGCCACCAGCCTGGGGATGTGAGGGAGTAGCTGAAAAAGGAAAATTCACTATAAAAATTACTCCAAATTACTCATACACTTTTAACGTACAATTGATGGAATGAAATTCACCCACAGGCAGAAAAGACAGTATACAGGAGTTGACTTCAGTCCCATTCTGGACTTCATACTTCGCCCTATGAACTCAACAGCAACTTTTCTGCTGACTTTAATCAGCCTTAGAGGGTTTCATGCTGCATGACACCTGCAGGTTTGTATTGCTGCTTTGCTGAACTGCAATTGCCATGCTTCAGTCTCTCCTAAATCCCACACCCATGGTGGAAAGGAGCATTATATGCTGACTGCCAAGTACAAGGATTCAAACCTGCAAGATAGATGGAATTAGCCTAAAAGAAGTGTTGTCTGCTGTGATTTATTTTATTTTCTACTGAATAAGCTGAACTGGAATGGGTATCGTTGGATGGGTAGCAACAGGCATATAAACAGCAGGTTTGTTATTTTGCTTTCATCTAGAAAATGTAAAAATGCACGAGCAGATGCAAACGCAAACGATCCATTGCTCACGGGCACCCTCTGCTGACCCCACAGCTGCACAGAAAAATAATAACCTATTCCCAATCCTGCAGATGTGCTAGAGTGACCCCAGGCACTTACACAACCTTTTACATATTTATATTTTATGTCTTTTTTAGCCCAGAATAATCCTTGGTAAAGTATCAGGATCCCAGTCCAGCCATTTCCTGGTCCTCTCTTCCTCTCTTGGTCCTCCTCTCCTGTTCTTTTTCTCTCTCTTCAAAATGTCGAGGATTTTAACTATTTCCTTTCCAACAGGAAAGATTTGTTGGGGAAACAAATCAATCGCAGCACCATTTTATACATCAAAATTTTGCCAAGCTGTGATGGGAACAATTCTTAAAACCCTTTAAAAGTGCCAGGGCAAACACCAAAAATAAGAAGCAAGAGAGGTTTCTGCCCTGATTTTTCTCTTTTTTTTAAATGAAGGAGGAAATTTATACTTGTTGGGCTGCAGATGGAAACTTCAAGACAAGAGCAACTGACAGCTTTTGAAGTGTTTCAAAATTTGGACACCCAACTGAAGATGATACATTGGAATGACTCTATTTTTAGAAATCAAGGAGATTCTCAAGAAATTCAGGCTCATTTAAAGTGTCTCCAGCTGAGAAATGAAAAAGCACCAGTTGCAAATATTGTCTAGCTTTGCTTTTTTCCAGCCTTATCTGTTTATTCCGTGAACTTTAGGTGAAAAGCCAAATGTAAGGGCTTTGACAAGAAAGTATTAAATCAAACATTAATACAAGTAATTTTCCGTTACTACTTTTATCAGCTCGATCACTGCAAGCATTCTTTTGCCTTCAGCAGCCTTACTTTTTAAATTCAGCATTCCAGAGGTAACACCAGCAGCAAGCAGAGCCGTGCCTTAGTGCCAACAGCAAAACAAAATATAGACTATCACCGTGGAAATGAAAAGTGGAGATATAAATGCTGCCAAAAGTTGTTTTTGCTTTTAACAGAAGGGAATTTGTGTAGTGGAAGTGTTCTGATCCACTCCTCTAGTCTTACTGCACTGATGCCATACAATGCTTTGAAAGACTGCCCAATATCTCAGCACCTTTGTCCCCTCCCACCCATGCTGCCCCACAGCATGGTTGTACGCTCAGGGCAATGCCCTCATCCAAGTGTCAGACACAGCCTTACCAAGTGAAATGCCTCGTGGGAGTGCTGGAAGCTCAGCAGCATGTACTGCAGGACAGACAAAGCCCCCTCCCTCACGATGGGGTACAGCAACTTGGAGAAGACCTAGCGGGGGAGAAAAAAAGCAAATGAGAAGGCAGAGTAGCATTGCAACATGCAGAAGAAAGGAATGGCAGGAAAGAAAGACACTGGGCATCTATCATGGCTGCTGGTCTCTTCCTAATCCATGTTGGATGTGGAAGCAAGCAGCCTGCAATCAGGCCTCTAGAGTAATCTCCTGTCCAGAGCATTGCCTCAAGGCATCCTAAAAATACCATGTGGGTTATTCTCACTCTTTTGGGCTTGTGCAATGCCTGGCACTACAAGGTGCAGGCCTCTGTAACAGCACTGCATTTTTATACCTCCTCATGAACAAGGCCATGCAAAAACAGCAGGATGCTAGATTTTCTAAAATGTGCTTCTTCTATTTTATATAAGATATTTTGAACTTTATCACTAACCTTTCAGGCAAAGAGATAAAAAGCAAATACCTTTTTCAAAGATTAAAAATGACATTTTTTTCTACTTTACAAGAAATACCCATATAGCCTTTACTCCTCTCAGATCACACTTCTTGAAGGTTTATAAAATCACATTATTTTAAGGTCTGTATGCCTTCCCTATGCATTAATAATGAAAGGAAAGATAAAGAAAAGCCAGAGATGCTTGGCTACTCTCCCACTGCTCAATGCACTTGGGGTATCACAAGAATAAATGCAGTTATTGATAATGTTTCAGTACTGATAATTATAGAATAACAGAATTGTTTAGGTTGGAAAATACCTCTAAGATCATTGAGCCCAACCATTAATCCATCATTGCCAAGCCCACCATGTCCCTAAGAACATAGTCACAGTAACTTCTACGGTGACTTCCATTGGCAGCTCAGCCAGGTGTTATCCCCCATTACTCAAAGGAAGGAACAGCAGGACCACAGCATGGAAAAAGTTACTGAAGTAGTGATGACCAATTTTGGTGCTTGGTCACAGAGTTTTCAGAGAGAGGAAATACTCACTGTTGAAAGAGGTGATGGCAATGGCAGTGAGGGCTTTATCTGTACCAATACATTAACTAGACCAGGACACAGGCTTTAAAACTGACCTGTGACTGTGTGGACTGTTGACACGCTCACTGGTATGTAATTTGCCTGTGCCAGCCAGCACTGATCCAGGTACAGTCAAAGGGCAGTATGTCACTTTCCCAAAGGCAAGTTTTACAAGAGCTCTATAGTTTGGGAAGGAAAGGGATTGGTTGGCTTGAAAATCCTTGGCTACTTTATTTCATAAACTTTAAGATATCAGTACTTCTGCAGACCAAGACCTGAAGAACCCCAGGTTGTTCAGGAGAATATCATTCCTAGCTGCAACAACAGTATCCCTTGGGACAGCAAACTCTTCTCTATACATCTCAAGTCACATCTCGTCCTCAATTCAGTTGAAAGGCAAGATGATATTTCAGGTGCAAGATGATATTTCTGTGGTTCACATTCACATTTAAAAGAGCCGACTGACCTTTTCTATTTTTGAAAGAGTGACTTCAATCAAGATGCTGAACTTTTTCACTGCAGCCAAACCCTTCAGCAGAGCAATGATCCACTTGTCTATGTTCTTTCCCAGGGGCCAGGACACCCAGTCAATCATCCTGAAATGGAATACAAATTCTTAAATACATTTAATACACATATTGTGAAACTCAAGCTCCGCTCCGGGTCAAATTCCTCCAAACTGATGTCTAGTCAGTGGGATGACCAAATAAGAGACTGGCTCTTCATAAGGCATTTCACATGTTATTCAAAGCACAATAGAGCCTGAACTGGAAATACCCCAATGCCATCACCATGCTGTGGTACATCAGAGGCTCAGACCTAAGTTCATAGAATAAAATGGGGATTTTTTTCCACTAACTTCAGTCATCTTGATTGAACACTGGTACAGTGCTCTAGAGACCACTCACGTGAGGGTTTGATTGAGGTCTCTGCATTGTCACCATTAGAAAACAAGGGATATTGGTATGACCTCTGAAATCTGCTAGCTGTGACATTCAGGAATAACTGGCTACTGTTAGGGTTACCAGGTTGGGGCTTTTTAATGTGTTTTTGGAAATCAATATTTCCCACACAGAGAATTAAAAGATCTGAATCTTGAGTGTTTTTTTCCTTACCAGTAACAATGCAGAGATCATACCAATATCCCTTGTTTTCTAATGGTGACAATGCAGAGACCTCAATCAAACCCTCACATGGGTGGTCTATAGAGCACTGTACCACTCAACCAACATGTTGTGTTTCTGCAAGAAATACATACTTTACAGAAGTCTCTCATAAAACAATAACCTCAGACTAAGTGATGACACATTGTTTCTGTCGAAATTCAGTGTTAAACAACTATCACAAGAGGAGGATAAAGGTATCACAAAGCAGACCCTGAGGATGGGAAATGCTGAACTGGAAGGAAATGTATGGATTCAAAATGCATGCAAGGCACAAGAAATGGATGGTACATGATGGTAACTCATCTGCATGAAGACAACCAGGCAGATACCAGGTGACTACGAGCTCCCAGTGTAACAGCAGCCATGGAAAAGACAGCACCGTGCTGTGGTGCACGAGAAAAGGTGTTTTCTCCAGCAAAACAATGACACCTCAGGTCAGGTTGTCATGATGAACTGCACTGGAAAATGGTGCACAAACACCATTTGTGCCCAAGAACATTTCCTGCAAGAAAAGCTTAAAATAACCTGGCTTGTTTAGTACAGCCATGGGAAAGCAGAGATAGGAAGGGACTGCTCTGCCTGCACATAATGAAGAAATAAACACCAGGGAGGCAAAAGGTATTTTAGTTATCTCTGTTGGCGCAAGATCAAATGAACTATAAGATGGCCAGAAATACACATAGACTGGCTGTTAGACGAGAGATTCAGCCCACTAAAGCAACCCCATGGTGGAACAGCTATGAAAGAAGAGCAGTGGGAGCACAAGCCTGCTTTGAGGACCATAGCTGAACATTCATGAAAGGGGTCTGTAATGTCTGTGCCTATAAAGCAGAGAGATGTATCCAGAGATCCAAAGGTTCCTTTTCACCCCATTTTCTTTTAAACAGGCATAAAATAACCTTGTTTGCTTCAAGCTATTTTTTTGCCAGCACTGGTGGCTAAGTTACAGTGCTGCCCGTGTTGCTATACTAGGAAGAAATTACATTTTAAATTCACATTGCACTTTGCACATTGGAAGATCCACAAATATTTTAGTAGTGATGACTCTCATTTTCCAAAGGAACCAGTGATTTGGTATACTAAACTTTTAAAAGCTCAGACCCTGATTTGCAGAGGTAGCGAGTGCCTGCATTGCTGTGTGACAGCAGATGCCTTCGGCATCTGGATCTGGGCTCTCTGAAAGAGATACAACACCAGGAAAAAAAGATTAAAAAACTAACCAGAGAGTACTTCTGACATCATGAGTGTGCATTATTAGAGGTTTTTTTAAAAGAGAAAAACTCTGTACTACACTCTCTAAAAAAGATTGTGGTGTACACTTATACCAGCAGGTGCCAGCGTTGCTTTTTTTTATCATTATTTGTTCTTTACACACTTGACCAGAAGCTCCATTCTATGTCCAGTTTATTTCCGGACTACCAGTTCCCAAACCCAAACTTGGGAAGAATACACTTCTGTATGAGACCACTTTTTCAGGAATACTAAGCTGAAAGATCGTTTTGTTTTTCACTAAGTTGAAATATCCTGTACATTTTTCTTTGACTTTTTAGGCATGGAGCACACACTCATCGAAAGGCTGATGATCATGCTGGCTTTTGGGGCAGCCATTTGCCATAAACAAGCTGCCAAAACTTCCACATTTCTCCTAAGTGATCTTAATTACATTTTACAGGCTCTGCTTAATGTTTGGCTAACTCTGATTCACCATTTACTCGTTATTCTGCATGACAAAAAGTGTTTTAAAGAATGATGCAACAGATTTGGCAACCTCTATCTTTAGACACTGGTGCTCTTAGAGGATTCATCACCTGGAGCTCACAGCAGCTGGTGTCCAGAAGGAGAAAAAGATGGAGAAGAGGGTTAGGAACTGAACTGATAACCTAATCTATCGTCTTGGGTTGCTGTCAGTTCTAGGAAACCCATGGCCTTCCCCAGCAAGCCAAATCCCTTTCCGCATACATAATGTCCCGTAACATTACACATGTATTATAACACACAATAATGTGTTTCTGTCATGTAACCTTACTGGGAGGGACACACAAATCCTGTAATAATAATAAGAAAAAAGATGTTTCCAGTAAGATCAAGTCACAGCGGCTCCCATGTGTTAAGTTCACTGCATGTGAATATCATCTCCTTAAATGAAGACCTCTAAAGAAAGCATGGGTTAAAGAAAGAATCATGGAATTATTTAGGTTGGAAAAGAACCCTAAAGTCACTGAAGATACTCCTAAGCAAATGTGGAGCAAGGCATTGGAGCACAGAGGAGCAGCAGGATTTGGACATAAGTGTGCAAAGAAGATCTGGTGATGCCAGAGAGGCCACTGGTGCTGCAAAGACTGGGTCTAGCATGTCAGCTACTGTTTCACCCACTGCTCTTCATCATGCTTTGATAAGGTCTCTATTGACCATGTCCATCTGCACCACATTCATCTGACAAAGGTCACAGTAAGACCCTCCCAAAAATTTTAATCTGTGACTCATTTATTTAGGACGATGTCCTTCTGAAGGGAGACATAGATCAACCCGAAATTCTGCAAAGGAGATTTTTGGGAAGAAAAAGACCTCAACAGTTTCTGGAAAAAAATCAAAACTCCTCAAGACATCTTATGTTGGGTATCCCATACCACTATTTATTTCTAAGAAAAGAAACCAAATTAAACCAAACAAATATAGTAATAGTCATTGTCATAATAATAGTAACAACAGCCACCAGTTCTTATTCTAGTTCTTTAGGACCTCAGGGCTGGAAGGAGTGATACAGAAGTTTCCTTTTTCCCCACACACTACTCACCAGGCAACACAACCGAACTGCTGGAGATAAAACCCCACAGAGAAACTGAGTGCGGCTTTGGGGCAAGTTTTTTCTCCGAACTGAGAACGACATTCACTAATGCAGCCTCTCCTACCTGCCGATGGCCATCATCATTTGCACATCAGTGATGCTGTCATCGTTGGTTAGGTTTCTTATGACGCCATCCATGAGCTCCAGAGGGACAAACTGAACCACGCTGGCCAAGGCATTGGACGGCGCTTCCTGCTCCTCTGTAAGACACGGATGAGCGCCAGCAATGAAGATGTTAGTTGCTGGGAAAACCAGGCACATGAGGTCATTTCTCATCCCTAAAAATCACATCGCCTCTGCCCACGTAAATAGAATCATGAATTGTTTGCATTGTAAAAGCCCTCTAAGATCAGCATTTACTGTGTCTCCAACGCAGCACTTGCAGCACCAACCCAGCACTTGCAATGTCCAACACTAAACCATGTCCCCAGGGGCCACATCCACATGTTATGGAGCAGATCATCAGCTGGTGCCAATGAGCAATGTGGAATCTACAGCTGGAGTGTGCTAGCAGGAAAATTCCCCAAATCCTGGTGCAGCACATAATGAAGTTGGGTCTTAGCAGATGGGCTGTTGCATGAAGCCATACACAGCCCAAAGGGAGGAAGAGATCACAGGCATGAAAACATCCTTGGGCCAACCCTGGGTCCCAAATTTCCTCTGCATGCTCTGTTAAGTAGTGCAAATAATTGCAAAGGGATGCAACTGCAAGTTTGCCAATCTGGAGCACCTTCCAAAAGATGAAGCTTTCATACAGAGGGCACTGAAAAAGCAATCTCCTGTGGGCTTAGGAATAGCTGGAGCAGGAGATCCCCAGCCTTTCATGGCACTGGTACCTCCAAAAACCTTCTGAAACCCTCCACAATAACCTAAAGACCCCAGAAATTGGATAAATATTTTCTGTCTCACCTTACTATGCAACCACCCTCCAAACTGGCAGTAGAGCTTCATACCTCTAGATCAGTGAGAAATAACTCCTTAGCTTTATCCCTAGTCTCTGGAAAGGAGCAGGCCATTGGGTACCACCAAGTCAGTCATAAGAGGGCAACATTTATAAAAGCTTTGGAGTCCCATTCTAACCAGCTGGAGATAAGGTGCTTTCCCTCAGGCCCAACTGATGCTGGGAAGTGCTGAACACACAAACTTGTGCTGCAAATGTTTCAATCTCGTTAACAGCTCCTGTGTGCAGACTCTGTGTGGTGTCAGGGGATATTGTTTTCCCAGCTCAAAGCCCTGGATAACTTTTAGAGATGCCTGTTTATTACATTTCCTCTATGGCTGCATTTCTGTAGTGGATGAGAACACTGTGAGATGTCAAACTAATTGAATTTGACTTCATCAGAGCCAACATTTACATTCCCTTTTTTATTAATATTTTTAAATTACCTGTTGAAGAAATTATAGTGAACAGTTCCTTCAAAGAGGGCAGGATGGTTGAGGTCTGAGTCCTCCAGATCCTCTGTAGCAGACCACTCACTTTGTTCACCTGCTCCAAAAATTCCATGATCTGATCTTCCTCCTCGGAAACACACTGGAAGTGCCCGATGCACCTGATCAGCTGCTGACAGAACAAGAGCTGGTGTTTTCCCGTGGGAATGCATTGAGGATGCTGGGTTAACAGTTTGCTGATCTTCGCACACTGCTTGGGGCTGGGCCTCTCACAGATTTTCCGGAGCACCTCGATCCTCAATAAGCTGAAGATGCTGTTTGCTGATGGGCTTTCCAGGACAAACTGCAATCCTAACTGGATATAATCAAGTACATAATGGCTTCTCTTCCCCAGAGGTCCATAGCCTTCCTGCAGGAGACTCAGCAGGAAGCGGACATTGAAGAACTCCTCAAATTCCTCCGGGTGATAGTGGCCGTAGACCTCCAAAACCTCCTTCCCAATCTCTCTTTTATACTTGGTGTCTCCGGTGAGATAAAGCTTGGTGGACAGCTCCAGCATGGACCAGCATTGCTCACTGTCCATGGGCTGTTTCGATGCCTCAATGACACGCCTCACTAGTCCTTGCTTCACATTGTTGGGGTATGAAGACATCACCACAGCTTCCAGTATCTTATCCATTTCTGCTCCCTGCTCCTAAAAGAGAGGAACAGAGTAGCAGGTTAGTTCAAAGAGTGTCTGATGAGCTTTTAAGCCCAGGTTGGCAAGAAAGGTCAAAGAAACAGAGCTTGAGAATAGTCTGGGACCAGCCTGAAAATAATTCTTGAGGCCTTTTCCTGGTGGCATTCCGAAAACTTTCCACCCTGGTCATGTTTGATGGAGATTAAAGCCCCCAAACTGAATGAATAAACAAAAATGCAGAACTACTTCAGACTAATCACATATTTGAGGATTTTTTGTAAACAACTACAGACCCATGGAGGGCATGAGTGGGGAATTAAGGGAGCCAAGGTCTTATAATGGTGTCTGCTGACTCACTTGTCCTCAAGAGGTGGAAATGCTCCCAATTATTGTCTTCGCATTCAGGGCAGGAGAGAAAAGCCCTGTGAAGCAGAGGTGGGGTTGCAGCCTCTCTGTGTGGTGGCAAGGGTGTATGTTTGACATTTGCACTGTGCTGCCAGCCACTCCATCTGAGTGGTGCAGTCTTGGCTGCTCCCCAGGGACCTGCCGCATTTGTATGCAGGACCAAAGCGAGAGAAACTGCAGAGTCAGGCAAAGTTTCCCGTTTGTCATGGCCCAAAATCACCAGCAATAAAGCATTAGCGGAGAGAGTGCTTAAAAAAAAAAAAAAAAAAAGCTCAGAAAAACATTTATAACCAGGTGTTGGATGCACTACTGCACAAAAAAACCCCAAACCAAAAAAATAAAAACCTGAACCAACAACAACAAAACAAAACAAAAAACAAACAAACAAACAAAAAACCCCGAACCATTACAGAATGATAAAATTAGATAGTCAGGATTTCTTAAAATGTATTACAGTGACTGTATAAAGGCTCACCCACAGCAGGTCCTGCCAGTGCAAAGAGCTGCACAAAAAACATTTGGAGAAAGTTCCTTCCTGCCTATAGCCTGAAACAATCCACTCTCGTTTATCTGACCAGAATAATAATCACCACCTTTCTGTTCCTAAGCTTCCTAATCTGTGAAAGGAGGACAACACACAGCAATTCCTACTGAGGTTGGTTGAAAGATCCTTCATTAACACTTGGAAAGCATTTGAAGGTTTTCAAGTGGTCAGGGTTATATTAATGAAGAATATACATGCAGGTGACATGTACCCCGACTATGGTTTTCACAGATGACATCCAGAAGGGACCTCAGCAGGTATCATCCAAGGACCATACCATTCTTGGAGTAAGCCTGTATCTGATCCAGAGAGTATCTTCTCTCCTGGTAGACAGCTGCTTTCAAGTGGGGAAGTAAAACCTACGCCAGACACAAACATCAAGCTCTGACTCAGAGCTGCTTGGCTGCGAAGCCTTCCCACTTGACCAAACAACACCTCTTCCCATTACTGCTTCCCCCGCAATCTCAAAGGGTGAAAAAATCCCATTATTGAGATATATATATATATATATATATATATATATATATCTCCACCTCCCAATCCAGCGATGACAGCAGCCTACATTGCAATGGTTCTTCGGGAACTACCTTGGCCTTTCTGTCCCGTGCCTGCTGACTCATACAGTCCTTTGCTCATGTCCTGGATTTATTTTTCCCCACCAAGCATCACTGCTGCCTTCCCTACAACAAACTGTGGCAGAACTAATACTCTCCACCACATTGTTTTCCCAGGATAGAAGACATAAGCAGGACTTCTGGGGAATCAGCCTGCATTAAACCAGTATCAAACGAGGACAAGGTAAGAAAAGAAAAATCCCACAGGTAAAGTCTTTCACCTCAAACAGAAAGTACCATGGTGACAGCAAAGACTAAAAGTCCACCTGGAGAGCAAGTGGGGCTTGCAGACAGTATGAAATCAGGAAGAGCATTTGTCCTTGTTGCTCAGTGGTCACCTTGGCCATACAGAGACTGGCACAAACCTGCAGTCAAGCTGGCACCCCCTTCACCTCCTCTCTGCAGCTTTCCAGCCTAAGCCCTGACACCCTGGATATCTGGTAGATGGATAAGAGATGAGGAGGAGACAGGAGGCTCTAAAGTGGTCATTGGTTGTGCCTCCCTGTTATGTGGTTATTTCCCTCGAGCAATCCATGCTGAGCCTGGCACAGTGATTTGGAAACACTACCGAGGCAGAAGGGTAAAAAAATGGCTACAGTTCTTTTAGACCTAGACCCATAAATCACCACAGTTCATGGGTATATGTGGTGTTGGGTGGTCTTGCCGCCCCTCTCAGGGGTGATGGCTGCCCACCACTGTCCCTTGAATGACTGCGATTTTGGCTATTTTAGCATTGCCAAACTTCACCCAAATTTTCAATGAAAAGAGTCTAATTCCACCTCAATTTTAAGTGAAACTTGCAGCCTCCTCAGGTTGATCCCTGAAAGGGACATGAGGATGGGTTACGCCAGCACTGCTGCATAGAGTGCAACTAGGTCTCATCTGACATAGTACAGTGAGGACAAGGCTGAAACAAACTCCCTCCATAGTCAACAGACAAACAAGTCCCAAAGAAGGATCTTTCTCATCAGAAACATCCCATCTCATATTGACATTAGGACCTTGAAGAGTCCTTCTCAGGGAGAAGGGTACTGAAGGGTACATGCTCTCCTCACTAATGAAGGGCTTTACAGTACGAAATTGGGCTTTGGGCACTACAGCCCCACCTGCACCTCTCTAACCACCCTTGTGTCAGCAAAGGGGACAAACAAGCCTATGTTTCTCTTGTGTATTAGGCTGGATCAAGCTGCTCCCTGGTTGTAGGCCAGACAAAGACAGGATGGAGGACGCTAGCCAGGACATATATTACAATCTTAGAATGATATTAAAACAACATTCAAGTTGCTTTGTAATATGCAATAACAAATATTATACTCTTAAAAGTACACTAAAAGAGCATTTTACACTAAAAGATCATTCCCATGTCACAGGCTAGGAATTAAGATGCTAATTCAAGACAAGCACAGCTCCAGAGATATATGAGTTTCAGAGTTTCAGAGATATATGAGTTTAAGTATCTAACACTAACTTTTTTTCCCCCAGGACCTGCATGGAGAGTGAATCAGGGTTTGCAGTGGAGGAGTAAGTGATTTGGAGTGTTGTCTGTAAGATCACTGTCTCATTTGCTGTAGAAATTGGAAGTGTGTCATAAATAACCCAGGGAACTGCAGGAGAGGGAAGGACAGTTCATTGTCAGGCAGCCCAATGCTGCCTTGGAGATCTGGTCCTTGATTCTCCTCTGTTAAAGACTGAAATAAAGAGACTAAATATTCAGGCTTCTATAATGAGTGCTCCTGAAGTAGAACAATCTTTATGCACTTCTGTGAGTTTTTAATGCTGGTGAGAAAAAAGTAGAGGTGGGAGGATGGCTCATTCCTGCTTGTGAAGAAAACCAAGTTCCTGGAGCACACAAGGATGAACAGAAGGTCAGAGTGTTAATTATTAAACTGAAGAGCCACAGTGAAGTTCTCATCTGTTACGTAGCTCATATGAAACAGAAAGTACACAATATGAGCTTTACAGGGAAAAAGAAAAAAATCACATGAAATGGTTAAACTGTTCTGCTCCCCCAGTGAATGATTGGTAGGAACAACATAGGCAAAATCATAGAATCAAGAGGAAAACACTCCTGGGAAGTCTCTAGCCCAATCCCTGCACAAAGCTGAAATCAACCCAAGCTGCTCAGGGCTTATCCATGAAGTTCATGAAAATATCCTAGGATGGAGATCACACAACCATCCCGGGCAACCTGTCCCAGCACTAATTAGCTCATAGTGGGAAGTTTTTTCCTATTTCCAGTTGGAAACTCTTGTTTCAATTTATGTCTGGGTTTTGTTGTTTGAGGTTTGGGTTTTTTTGTTTGGTTGGTTTCTTTGCATTCCCCTACTTTGCACTCCTGTGAAAAGCCTGGATCGATCTCCTGAATAATCTCCTTGTAGTCACTCGGTGGCTGCTATCAGTCAGTCCCCAACCTTCAAGGGGTTAATCCATCCCAAGTGAGTCCATCCCAAAATACTTTGCATTTGTCCTTGTTGAATTCCATGAGGTTCATGTCAGCCACAGCCTGTCCTGGCCCTCCTGTATGGCAGCCCTGTAGTCAAGTGCATTGATTATTTCCCAAGTCTGGTGTCACTCACTAATTTGACAAAGTGTATTTAATCTCCTCCTCATTTTTGATAAAAATATTAAAAAGGAAAGGTCCTAGGATAGTTCCAGACCGTTTCCTACCCAATTAGCAGTTCGCACATCTAGATTCTGGTTTCTCCTGTGTCTTTGATACAAGGACGCTGTGAGGAATCATGTCAAAAGCCTTACTGAGATCAAAGAAAACAACATCCACTACCCTCTTCTCATCCACAGATCTTCCCACCCATCCTTAGAGGCCATCATGTAGGTCAAGAATGATTCACCCTCGGTAAATGAACACTGGTCTTTAACAGACACCTCCTTCTTCATGTGCCCAGACACAGCTTCCAAGGGAATGTGCTATATACGATCATCCCAAGAACCAAAGGGATGATGACTAAACTAGGTTATCAGATAATGTTTCCTGATTTTTTAAAGATGTGCTAGATGTATTTTGGAATAGGGATGTCTTCCTACCTCATCCTTGTCAGGCAATTGCTCAGACATATAAAACTGTCCTGAAGACACTCTCTCCCACCTGGCAGGTCAGTAAGTGTTCATGGTATTAGGTACCACACGAATTGGCACCCACAAATACACACCAGGGTCCACAATGCTTTCTCCCATGCCCCCTCAAAATATAAAGGGTGCTGTAAAAGAGATCAACCCTGGTTTCAGACTTAAATTCCTCCTAGACCCACATATTCAATGAAGTATTTCAACCACACATGCACTAGGTGTTGCTGACCAGAAGTTGGGTCCCTGCAGGGACAGACACCCAACTACGCTCTAGAAACCAGAGAGGGAAAAGAAATTTAAGCAAAGAACAGCATTGATCAGCTTAGCTTCATTCTCCAAAGTGAGTAAATTGCAAAAGAAACCGAAACCCAACTTCAGGATGAAAAATCACCTTGGGCTTTGCTTGGGTTTAGTTGTCATAATCTATACTGTTCAGAGGTGTTCTTACAGTTCTCTTCTACCTGTTTGTTTTTTTTTTTTCTTTAATTAGGATTCATTTCAATTGAAATATATCCAGTTATTTCTAAATCAATTCACTCCCTTATCCCTGCCAGCAGCTGTTTTCCAGTAAAGGCTCCTTGGTATTTTTTGCAGAATGCAGTATCAGTTCCCACACACCAGATCTTACAAAGCTCTGAAAACATAGATACAAGATGTACTTTACCTTTGGGAAATCTTAGTAATCAATTCAGCACACTTCCTACAGTGGCATCATAGGGAGTTTCACAAATATCACTGAAGGAGGGAAAAAATTCCCACCATTCAAACATAGAGTGATACGTAAAGTGATTTGCTTCTTACTTACAAAGAAGAAGAAGATCTACTTCCCTGAATTCCCTGGAGGTCTGGAAGGACAGAAATGAGACTCACCTTTTATTGTCCTTAACTCCTGCTGAAATGGTTTCTTTTATGTCAGCCAAGACATTACTGCTATTCCTGCTGCATCCTCCAGGCAGCCAGAAAATTAGAGCTCAATCCTGCAGCATGCTGAGCTGCTGCAGGATGAAAGGGAGCTCACACGTGTTTTGCTAGAGCACAAAATACCTCACAAAAAATACTGTGTTCTCTAAAATTTCTACAAAATTTGCCATGACTTGGCGTACAACTTCTTACAGGAAGTTGTCCTTCTTACAGAAGGACCACTCCTGTTGTCACCTCTCTAGGTCTGTTTTCCAGGAACATCAAAGTAATTATGCCCTCACGATTTTTTTGCAGGGAATAAATGTCCAACGAAGCCATAGGCAAAGAGGATTTTTTTTTAGTTCAAATATATGCCTGTTCATCGAGCCAAGAAGGGTAAACCACAGCATGGAAATCATTACCACATCTAACAGATACTCAAGCTGTTCTAGTAATGTGAAATATTGAGGCACATCCAGACCAGAGACTCATAGAATGGTTTGGCTTGGAAGGAACCTTAAAAATTATCTAGATCAAACCATTTGCTCAAAGTTGTGGCAGAGCCAGCAGCCAAACTTCTCCAGACCTGAAAATACATTAATGCTGATGCTCCACTGTACTTTGCTTTCAGCTGCTAGTTGCCCCCAATAAAGTGCTGTGGCAGAGCAGAGCACCAGGTTAATGACATATGGGCAGAAATTCAGAGCTAATAACTGCAGAGAAATCCCATTAAATACCCTTTTAGAAAGAGAAGTGAGATTCTACTCATCTGCAGTCATAACAGGGAAAAATTCCTAGCACAGAGGCCTAGTTGAATTTTTTGCACATAATTGTGATCTGCCTTTCTAAATTCACCTTCTCTTTTCAAGGAGATCATATATTCTTTGCTTCCTGTCCCAAACTGTTTTCCAGTGACAGATTGCACTTGTGTTGTGTATCTCCTACTCACTGGAGTTAATTATTTTCTGCTGACAACGCTCTTAATGCTTTCCTGTCCTCAGAATCTGAACCACCCTTTAGTACAGCACCACAGGCGATAGCAGATTTGGAGCAAGAGGTTGTCCCCATGCTCTGCAGAACCTTTCACCCTGCACAGCAGCCTTCTGTTCTCTCCAGAGAGTCAAGATTCATTTAAAGTATCATCACCCCAGTGGACTGTTGGCATTTTGCATGGTTTTGTAGTACATCAGGAGCTCCACCTTGGGAACTACGAGTTTCTCTCCTGTGGCCACACAGTTTTCTAAGGAGTCTCAAAACAGTAATTAAGTAGGAGATATCTATCTGCAATCAGCCTAAATTTACCATACAGTAGTCCCTCCCTTCATTAAAATTTGTTGATGCTCTAGATCCAACAGACCACTGCGGACCCTCTTCCTTTCTTCTGTAGTGCTACATATTTCATTGCTCTTTTTTCCTCTAAAACATTATAAAGATGTTTGACCGCATCATACAATTCTATCAGACATCTCCAAGTGACAACAGTGCTGGGCAGGCTGCCCTGTCTCAACCCATCTATCTTACCCACCCTACCCTGCTCTCTTATTCCTCTGGTGCTTCTTCCTTGATCCCTTTGATGCAGATAGATCCCAAACCCGCCCCCCCTCCCTTCTCTTGCTCTGTGTTTTTTGCCGTTAGGCACTCAGTCATCAAATTTTAAAAAAGTCTTTGGCTGGATGTCAAAGTGATCAGTGCAACACCAAATAAAGCCTAAGGCTCTAACATTTCATCCTCTCTTTCTCCAGACTCCTCCTTCCAGCTCCATTCCTCCCCTTCAGTCAACAGCCACATACATACACCTCTAGTACCAACTGGTATCCTTTCCTAATAAAGCATCTCAAAACCATCACTAGTGTATTATCAGCCATCCCGGTATGGATACAGAAAGCAAAACACGAGGAATTAAATTCCTCCCTACCATTGCCTTCAAAACCAGCAGCAGAGGAAGGCACATGAGGCAGGGCATGCTCAAACCACCAGCCTAACAGTGTCAAACTGCTGGCTCTATGGCTAAGCCCAGCAACAATCCCAGACAAAAATAACCCACCCCACTTGCTTTTTAATTCTCTGAATATATTTGGCACTGGAAGCTCAAAAGCTTTGTCCTGTCCACACTAGATAAGTTTTTCCCAGTTTCTCTTCCGCACATCCCCCAGATGAAGATATCTTCCTTTTTTACCCCCAGAAGATTTCTGCTCTCCTCCTTGGCCAGAGCTCTTAGCCAGGGCTCTGCTACCTTACTTCCATGGGGCTTTATACTAAGAGTGTCCAGATCCTGCACTGACCTTCAGGCCAACATCCTTTTTATCATCATCCCTGGAGACTCTATACATATCTACTCCGGAAAGCTGCTTGTTTTCTTGAAGGTATTTATAGCATTAATAGCACTCTTCTTTCTTCAAGTTTCTGTCTGCTTCTGTCTCTGTATAGAAATTAAAACCCTGGATACAACCCAAGGAAAAACCACGTCCTGTTCACCAGAGCATACCGGACTCAGGGTGGATACTGCTGACGCCGGCTCGGGTTCATCAGACACTGCCTCACTGCTTGCAGATACAGAGATCTCCTCCAGTTTTTTGGTGGTGCCTTAAGGAAAACTGGGATATGATGCCACTTGAGATCCCAGTTTCCCTCCAGCTTTGCATCAGCCAAGTCCAGAAACGAAGAACACAAAGTGAGACCACGGCAAACTTTGCTGACTCCATTACAAGGATGCCTAAGGCATTTTGAGCCTCCTTCCCAGGGGGAAGCTCAGCTACATCCTTTCATCCTGATGTAAGGCATGCAGGTGAAATTTCTCTGCCATCAGATACAGCAGGGTATAGTTGACTTCCCAAAGCATTTTGAAAACCTCACAGCAGTGGCAAATATTTCAACATCCGCTTTTATCCTTCAGTAACACCTGCAAAGTCTAAGCCAGGGCAGATTTAACCTGAAACAGGGTTGGATCTCAGCTAATCCAAATTTGACCACTTTTAGAGTCTTTTGGTTCCCTATGGGATGGGAACATCCCTGGGTGTCTCTCACCAGGTCAGCTTGTCTGGAGAAAACCTGAACCCATCTTGGTCAGTTTCTTAAAACAAGATGCTACCTTATAAACAGGTTTGCAAAGCCCTGCAGGCACCAGAGGAATGCACACACCCCCACTTCCCAGTGTTGCTCCCTCCAAGCATTCCCTTGCACCTTGAATCCTAAAAAGCCAAATCCTCAAGAATCCCTCCTCCACCATTCCCTTCTGCATCCTGATCACAGAGAATTCCTCTCTCTGAGCATTTCTCTGGGAATTCTGAAACCTGGGCCTCTCTCCTGAGCTCCTCTCTACAAGCTTCCCTCTCTTGAGCATCCTTCCTACACCTCGACCTTCTGAGAAGCTCTTATTCCAACCATCTCTCCTACATACCTCCCTTCAAGTCCTCTTCTACATCCCAAACCCCAAGCATCAAACCCGAGTATCCCTCCCAAGCATCTCTACTGTCTCCCCTTCCTCTGAGTATCCCTTCTTTGGAGCATTCCAGTTCCTAAGAACTCCATTCTGACCCCCAAGCACCCCTTAATCACAGCTTCTTCCTGCATCCTTTGAACAAGCTCCTGCATCCTGACTGCCACGCATTCCTGCCTCTAAGCATCCGTTCTCAACCCTTTCCTCCACGCATCCCAAGCATCCCAACTCTTGAGCATCCCGACCCCCAAGCATCCCGACCCCAAGCATGCTTCCTGCACTCCTTTTCCCCAAGTACCCTTACTGCACCCCTTCCCCTGAGCAGCCCATCTGCATCCCTCACTTCAAGCACCCCTCCTGCACCCCTCATTCCAAGCATTCCTCCTGCATTCCCTTCCCCTGAGCACCCTTCCTATACCCTTCACCCAGAGTATCACCGCTGAATCCCTCACCCCAAGCATCCCTCACCTTTCGCGTACCTCTCATCCTGAGCATCCCTCCAGCACCCCTTTTCCCGACTACCCCTCCTACACTCCTTCCCCTGAGCACCCCTTGTACACCAGTCACCACGAGTATCCCTCCTGCATCCCTCACCCCGACCATCCCTCCTGCACCTCTTTCCTCGACTACCCCTCCTGCACCCCTTCCCCTGAGCATCCCTCCTGCATCCCTTCCCCTGAGCATCCCTCCTGCATCCCGAGCCCAGATCACCCCTCCTGCACCACTTGCCCAGAGCCTTTTTCCCCTGTCCCCCTGCTTCCGACCACCCCAACCCCTGACCGTCCCTCTCCTGCATCTCTTTCCTTCCTTCCCCCTCCTTCCCCGCGTTACCTCCGGCCAGGACCGGGATGCGGCGTGGCCGGCTGCGAGCCGCAGTCCCGGAGCAGCGCTGGGCAGGGCCGGAGCGGCGGCGAACTACATCTCCCAGCGGGCCGGGCCGTGCCGTGCCGAGCCGTGCCGGGAGCGCCGCGCCCCCGCTTCCTCCGCCTCCCTGCGCCTCCCTGCGAGCAGCGGAGCTCGGCGGCTGGAGGGGGCGCAGGTGGGTCCCCGGCGGGGTTGGGAAGGGGGCGTGGGGAGGGCCGGGGGCACCCCCAGCGGAACTCCCCCAGGTGGAGGGACTGAGGCACAGGGAACGAAGGGGGACCGGCGGCCGGGAGCCGCGCTGATGGTCTGCTCTGGGATGTGGGAAGGATGGGTGAGCCCCCTCTGAGGTGTGTGGGTGGGGGGAAGTAAGGGGTATTTTTTAGTATTTTAAGCTAATTTAGTAGTGTGAGCGCCTGGCTGCGTTAGGTGAGCCGTACCTATGGTTGTCCCTAAGAGGGTCGGGCTCAGCGCCATTCTGCAAACTTTGCATTCCCCCACCCCCTTCCAATGAAAGATCTCCGAAATTTAAGGATTCACAGCACATCCTGTATGCCCACGCCCGGGACATGCTGCCAGGTGGGTCCGGCTGGTCAATGGCCGTGAGCTGTACCCTGCAGAGGGTCTAATTCTGGATGGTACATCCTTGTTACTGTGCTTTCTGAGTGGGATTTGTTATCGTGCAGCTGCATCCGTGCTGGGAATTAGCTGCCCTTTCACTGCAGGGGTGCTCTGGAAGTGATGCTGTCAGTGGGAAATGGGGTGGAAACTGGATTGCTGAACCCCCTGTGTGTGAATCAAGCAGTATGCACGTGGTGGGCTACCACGCGTGCAGATGAAGTGGTCCAGCAAGGGAATAAAGTGGTCCAGGAAGGAAATAAAGAGTATCTAGAAGATACTCCAGGGGTGCCAAGTGATACTTATGTGGATGCCTGGACAGGACATTGAAAAACATTGAAAACCTTTGCCAGAACTGACATTAAATTGGTATATTGGACTGTAAAAAGGGTATCACCTTGGAAGCAAGTGATGCTCCCCACTGCCACGAGATCCCAGACGGGCTCCCTCCTGGCTGCCGGTGGCAGTGCCCTCCTGACAGTCTGCGCTGCCCACCCAGCAGCCCCTGAGCCCACGGGTGTCGGAGGTCACACGAGGAGAGTGCTGAGCAGTGCAGCACATTGACTTTAATTGTCCAAACCTCGCTGCAGCCGCACGTCTCTGGCTCTGCACTCCCTCTCCCCCTCCATCTTGTCGTCAGCCGTTCTCCTTCAGCAGCAATAACCTTCATTTCGTTCTCCTACTCCCTGCTGTGCACTGCTGCTTTTATTCCTCTTCTCTCAGGAGGAACCTGACCTTAGTTTTATATCGCTCCTTGCTCTTACTAAAGGAGCACCGGCTCTCTTTTCCTACCAATGCCTCCCTAACCCCTCTCCTCTTTTTACTTAAATTCAGCATCTGCAGAGACCCTACAGGCAGCCTCCTGCGTTCGGCTGCATCTCTAAGCAAGCAGCCCAGGAGATGCTCAAGGGCATCGAGGTGCAGGTGTGGGAAGGGGTGAACACACGGCATCATCGCACCCACAGCAAACCAGAGTTGTTGTGGAACTCCCGGTCACCTTTCCCATTCTTCATGCGTCACACTGCCAGAGAGCAGAGTTTCTGTGTCTAAAGAAGCACGGCCAGAAAATTAAATGTAAATAAATATAAATAACTGGCTGCGCTCCGAAGGTGGATTGCCAGCGTGCCTATGGCCAGGTATTGCAGCCGCCGGCAGATCGATACCAATCCTGTCGTACCGGGAGAAAGGAAGGGTGACCCGTCGTTTCCTGCCTCACGCCTGCTGGGAATTTGAGTCCCCTCCCAGAGCTGGTCACAATGTCCCCCGTGCCAGCTTCGGGGTGAGCGGCCTTTCCCCAAACGCCTGCTGGAAATTTCCAGAGACATCACAGCAGTCCCGAAACAAAAAGCTGCTGTGCCTCCCCGCAGGCGCTGCGTTTTGGGATCTAGTGCTCCTGGCAGACACGCCGTGCTCTGCTTCACCGACTGAATTTTAAGCTTCTAAATGCTGCATTATTGGACGGGTTGATATTAAGTAAGTGTCCAAAATCAGGTGGGTCCGTCCTGCAACGATGGGAAAACGTGGGGTTTCCTCTGTAAGATTACTATAAATAAGCATATAGGCTGCAGAAACTGTTGCAAATCTTTAACCTTCTGTAATTGAGGATGAGCTGAGCTTAGTATTTGTTCATCAGGAATACGTGAAGGGAGGGTGAGTCTGTGCTTGCAATAGATTTTTTCCAAAATTATTCCTACAGTTCAGCTCTCATTGGTACTTACTGTCTGCTAAAAGCTAGGTAAGTGGTCAATTTAAGTTTTTATTTTTTTATCCCGTAAATATTTTTGCTTGTTCCCCCCCCCCTTTAGTTCTTTGATTATTATTTTTATCCTGTCTTTCATGGAGTTACTTCTAGGATTCAAACTGCCTGGTCTGCAGCCCCATCACAGTTGGGCATGAGCTCATAGCTGAGGGTCTGGATTTTCTCCGCAAAATCATCCCCTTGAGAATGGACAAGGCACAAAACTGCTCTGCAGGTAGAGTCACAGCAAGTGCCATGGGGCTGGCTGTGCCCAGATGTGGAGTTCTCAACTTCATTACGGTTTGGGGGTTTTTTTAACTCAAGGCTTGGATGTTTTGTAGAAACTGGAATTCTTATCTCAAACCAAAACAAGTGTGGAGCAAAGAGATATATGCTGAGTGTAGGGCAACTGGGGCATAACCTAGAGCAGAACAAACATTGTGCAAGAGGAACCATCCTTGCCTGATTATGTGTTCACCATTAATATGCTCTAGTGGAGCAGATTGGAGCCCCATCCTGCAACAACCATCTTTTGCTGAATCCCATTTAGAGGCTCCAGCAGCCATACAGGTGCCCAGCTATTTCTTTTTTCATATCTCCTTTGGAGCTGAAATCAATCCTGCCCCTTCTAAGGCAGAATTACTTCCTATAAAGCATTACCTAATCTGTCTCTTGTAACATTTATTTACTTGATGTAGCTTTCACCAGCTCTCTTGGGCAATACTCAAAAAGCCAGAGAGGTTTTTAGTCTGGCTGCTCTTCCTAATGCTTAGCAGAAGTGGTCCCTGGTTTGCTTTAATTTTATTGCCACTTAGGCATTCTTCATTGTGCCAGCATAAATAATTAATATCTTTTTTTTTCCCCTTTTTGCTGTGTATGTTTTTTGTGGATCATTTTTACTCCTCACCTATTTATACAGAAGCTGTACATACTTCTCTGTCTTAAATACAGGTTTTCAAAGTTTTGGTTGTGGAGGGATAGTTTACAGGTGAGCGAGCTATTGAAGGCTACACTATAAAATTAACCATCAGTGCAATATATAATATACATAAACTTGTGAGGCACTGGTACACTGCACAGAGAGCCTGTGGCTGCCCCATCCCTGGAAGTGTTCAAAGCCAGGTTGGGTGGGGCTCTGAGCAACCTGGTCTAGTGGAAGGTGTTCCTGACCATGACAGGGGGGTTGGAATGAGATGATCTTTAAGGTCCCTTCTGACCCAGGCCATCCTACGATTCTGTGATTCTATGAAATTAAAACCATTAGAAACAATGACTGTGTAAACAGCCACATATTGCTTCATCTGGCAGCAAAAGATCCTGTTGTTGTCACAGCAGACGTTAAGTTGTATTTCAGGGGGTGCTACAATTTCAAATGCCTTTAGTGCGATGTGTAAGGGCTTCAGAGGCCCTAAGCGGCCTGTGGGATGGACTTTGGAAACCTTAACAACTCAACATCATCATCATCTCCTACGTTCTTGCTTTGCTGCTCTGTGTTTATTTAATCTCATTAATTAAATCCTCTGAATGACAGTAGGATCAACCTGTTAACCTGATCTTGGGCATTGCCTTTGAAATCCGAAAGGATTGATCAATTCTTCCCCAACATTTGTAAAGTGAAATCTGTGCTTGCAGTCAATTTCCCAATAAAAATCCTGTTGTAAATTATCTTCAGATAGATATAGATACATATATCTTTTGGTAACCAAATAAACATATCTATAACTTTAGACTTTCCATTAAACTGCATTTTTTGGCTAAAAAGGATAGACTACAACTGTATGCATTTTTCAGAGTGGTTAAATATGTAATATTTGTGTTACTTGTTTACATTTTACTTATGCTGGCAAATCATGACTGAAGCTTTTTTTTGGATGATTGCTTGTGGGTTTTTGCCAACTTGGGTGAAACAGGCACTCAGTTAAATTATGTATACAGAATTTTATTTATTAGCTAATTAAAGCGCTCTTAAATATGATGACTACAGGAGAGGGAAAATAAGCTTATCCAAAGCTATTCTACATTCAAAATGATTAGGCAAACAGAGTGGTGTGATAATGATGGTTCTCAATACGTGAAGGCATCAGTTAGTGAAAACACGTAGATTTTGTCATTTCACATACTTTCATACCTTCCCTCTGTGTCAACCCCCGTTACTCTCCCAGGTTCAAACCACTTATTTGCTGAACTAAACTTGTGGGGTTGTTACAGCAGAAGGTTGTTACAGAAATATTCTCTATGCAGATACTGAGGATGCTCCTGTGAGTAAAACCCAAGTTAAAATTTACAAGCCCTGGTCAGTTGAAATGCTTAGATGCTCACAGACAGCTTCTATTCAGGAGTTTGACTTTTTCATAAAGTTAACCACTGCTAGTTAAGCACAAAATAAATCTTATGTTCTTTGTCCAAATTCACATCTTCAGCTCTCAAATTAGATCTCTAAGTGATCTAATTTGAATAAATTTTAAGTGCTACTTGAGGAGGGGCTACACAAAAGACTTTACTATCATTCTTTGCTTCCAAGAACCATAACCCAATTTGCACTTGTCCTTAGTGACTGCAGGTTATGGAATCATACAGTTATAGAATGGTTTGGGTTGGAAGGGACCTTAAAGATCACCTGGTGCTAACCAGCCTGCCATTGTCCACTAGACCAGGTAGCCTCCCATGTCCAAGATCAGATGCTCTTGGTACCTCCTTTTTTGTGGAAATGCCACCAAGCAGATGTGATTTTCATGCTGCATTCTTGTACAACCTTTATATTGCATTAGCAAAGTACCTAGGCTTGATAAACCAGGGTAGGGACTGCAAATGCTGGTTGGACTACCCATTTCATTTTAATTTTTAGAAGTTTATGAAAAACATTTTTTCATTAAAAAGTTTGTATGAAGAAAAGCAGCAAGGACTGACTTTCTTTCCCCAGCTACTGTCAAGCATGTTGGTTGCTCAGTGCATTAAGTCCAGGTTGATGATAAATCTAGTAGACACGGGGTGCTCATCTGCGCTGAAATTTTGGGTTTTCTGAGGTTCCCAGACCATCAGATTGATCTTCATACTATGAAGATATAGACCTCTAAGTCATGGGATGAATTAGGCAAAAGCAGATGATTAGGAATGACAGCTGGGGAATAGTTATCCTGCAGCCTTATCCACGGGCCAGATGTTTGCGTCATAAATGTTTGAAATTTAATCTAGTGCAGGGGCAGTGGGGAGGGTCAAAATAAAAGCAGGCTGGTGTCCTGGGAGACTGAAATCCAGCCTGTATGGGTCTGCAGACTGTAAAACAGCCATAAGCAGAATAGGCTGGCCAGGGCATGTGTCCGAGCAGTGCCCAGAGGTGAGAGAAGAGCAGAGCCCCCATGGTGGGGGAGTAACACCATGTCTGCCAAGTTCTGTGCTATTACACCCACAACTTTTCCAACATCGGAGCTTAAAGCTTGGGCAGATTTCTGATGCTATTGCTGGCAGCATAGATACAGCCTTCAGCTTTGAAGAGCTCGTGTTACTGCCATATTTTGTTGGCAGCCTCCCTTTTGGACTGCTGATAAAGAAAACAGTTACAAGACACTTTAACAGTATCTGTTCAGATTTGACTGAGCAGTCTGCTTCTCATTCAGGCTATTAGCCAGTGAGGCTTTGGATCAGAGTAAACCTAGGGTAGATGATGAGTCTGAAATTAAAATCTGTATCTTTGAACCATGTGGTGGTCTTTAGATTGTGACTTTTGACCATGGGCTTTGCCAAGTGAAGCCTTGTCGCAGACACATCAAAGAAATCTTCTCACTCTGCATCTGACTAAGGCTGGCCAAGAGCATGAGAAACCAACTCTCATGGTGTAGATAAAAAGGCTTGGGCTCAAAAATCTGCAAGCTTCAGCTATGAAGAAAGAACAGAAAAACTGGGGTTCTTTATCTAAAGCAACCTGAGGGGCAGCAGAGTTTAGAAGCAATAAACGTGGTCTTTGCAGTCACTGTCAGTCCTGCTTCTACAGGCTGTGTTATTTGCAGGGTGGTGTAGGGAAGCTTCTGTTTGATGAAACATGATAAAAAGTAAAACCCATTTTAGCCTTTAGGTTTTGGAAATGTCTGATTGATCTTGGAGCAATGCTTTTACAGTCATATTGCAAGCCCTTAGGGGGAAAAATACATGGCAGCCACTTGTGCTACAGAATTAGATCAGTTAAAGCCTCCATGTGATCAGGTTTAAACAGCTCTTGACTCTAAATTGGGTAGAAGTCTTCAAGAGTGGGAAGTACGCTGAGACTGCAGTGCTAAGGGAAGCTTAGCACTGGAACAAATAGTTTTTTCTGGAGTATATTTGGCTGAGGTTAGTCACAAGGATGGTCTTTGGTCACGGGCATACACAGGGTGTTGTGTTGATGTATGCATGCATCTTTATCTGCCAATTTTGTTGGATACATGGGACTAAGGGACACACAGGCAAAGCACTCTGGATTTAGAGATCTGCATCTTTCCATTATTGTGCACTGTGATATAGGCTGTGTGCCAAGGGCTAAAGAACAAAGTGGAATGTTAGTCCTAAACTAGAAGTGCAATACAAATTCTCATTTGACCTGTTAATTAGCTGCTCTAGGTTGGATCAGTTTTTCTAAGCAATATATGCTGCTGTCTAGAGATGTATTTGTTTTAGGATGTCATTAACACTACTATTTAGATTTTAGCAGCCATAAAAATTGATATTTAAGCACGAAATGACCTGTATTTTGCTGTGATTCCAGAGCTGATAGTAATGTGTAGTGTCTATGATTATTCCATGACTAGTTAGGAAAATGCCTGCCGCTGCAAGCAAATACTGTTGAGTTTCTTGCTGAACTGTTGATTGATTTGGATTCAGCAAACAAGGGAAAACAGATTTGCAGGTCCTCACATAGCAGGAATTATGGCCCACCTGTGCAAGACAGCTGAGCTGATCTGCAGTGGAGGTGGCGACGTAGCTCCTTTCTCTTTCCTTGCCCCAGCCCTGGCATTGGTCTGGCTCCAAGATACAGCTGAAACATATGCTAAATAGAAAATGTCGCATTTTCTCCCTAAACTGGTTCACTGTGGGGTCAAACAAGTGCCAGAGATGGAATAAGGGAGGGGGACTGTATGGTGGAGGGCCAAGGGAGGTCATTTCCCTTCCTAAGGCAGTGATGTTTAATTGCACCTTAAAATCGCATCCTCAGTTTGTCTCAGCTGATTGCAGGGGAGCCATGTGGAAACAACATCACCTGGGATATGGCCCAAATTAATCAGAAAATGTTTTCTAGGGTAAAACACATTGGAAGGAGGAAGCCTCGTGGGTTTTTTTACTGTCCTGTGCTTATGGCAGCAACTGCTCACTGTGTCAAGGAATTCTGCTTTAATCATATCTTCAAACACTATGGAAGATGTTGGGATGTGTCCAGTTCTTGTCCTGTCCTTTTTTGTCCCCTTTAAATTCTGTGTTCCTGAGGGAAATGGGATCATATGAGCCTAGGACACAACTCTTGCTTTGAAGTCAGCCACCACTGTAGGCACTGATGGGAGAGATTTCACTTTTAGCATGATTATAAAGCTTTGGAAGACTTATGTTTCTGGCACTAAACTGAACTAAGGAAGTCCTGTTCAAATCTGTTAGGAGAAAAAACCTATCCTTATGCTTGTTCTCAAGATACAACCTCCAAAAGTAATTCCCCACTTCTAATTTCTATGATGAATTCTTGCCACTTGGTTGCCCTTATATATTTAGGACTCTTTCTCTGTAGTTTAACCTTTCAAAAAGGTCAGTGCAACTAAATGTGTTGTGTTGGATTTTCTTTTTTTAATTTTTTTTTTTTAGAGTTAGTCCCAGCATCGTGATTTTTCCATGATGTCAGAACCTATCACACTCAATGTTGGAGGAAAACTCTATACCACCTCTCTGTCTACTCTGACTAGCTTTCCAGACTCCATGCTGGGGGCCATGTTTAGTGGGAAGATACCAACCAAGAAGGACAGCCAAGGCAACTGCTTTATTGACAGAGATGGCAAAATCTTCCGCTATATCCTGAACTTCCTACGAACTTCTCACTTGGACCTCCCCGAAGATTTTCAGGAAATGGGCTTACTTCGACGGGAGGTGGATTTTTATCAAATTCAGCCGCTGATTGAGGCCTTGCAGGAAAAGGAGGTAGAGCTTTCTAAAGCAGAGAAAAATGCCATGCTCAACATCACCCTCGATCAGAAGACCCAAACCGTTCACTTCACTGTCCGAGAAGCACCCCAGATTTACAGCCTGTCTTCCTCCAACATGGAAGTGTTTAGTGCTCATATCTTCTCCACATCATGCCTGTTCCTGAAGCTTCTGGGTTCCAAACTTTACTACTGCTTCAACGGAAACCTTTCTTCAATATCGAGCTACCTGCAGGACCCCAACCATTTGACCTTGGATTGGGTGGCAAGTGTGGAAGGCCTTCCTGAAGAGGAGTACACCAGGCAGAACTTGAAGAGACTCTGGGTGGTGCCAGATAATAAGCAAATCAATAGTTTCCAGGTGTTTGTGGAAGAAGTGCTGAAAATAGCCATGAGTGATGGATTCTGCATAGATTCTTCTCATCCACATACTTCAGATTTCATGAATAATAAGATTATTCGCCTAATTCGGTATAAGTAGGATGGGCTGTTTATTGTGGTGCAGGAAGCATGGAGATAACACAGGTTAAGTGTTTCCCTTTAAAACACACTTACAGCCTAATTCAGAATCACGCTTATCTGGATTAAGAGTCGCTAACAAGGAGATGATTTTCCTTTAATGTACTTACCAATATGACCTTTCAGAATATGTCCATATTCTAGATGGAAGCAATATTGTCTAGCGCCTGAATTAAGGACTGGTACTGTCTCTGCTGCCCCCTCTGACCTGCTGTACAGCTGTGGGGAAAATCACCTAACTTCTCTCCTTTCTACATCTCCCAGTTAAAAAATGGAAGTGATCCCTAGCCTATGTTGCAAGGGGATGTGAGGGTTCAGTCGTCAAGGTTTGGAATGTGTCTGGAGAACAGATGTGGTGAGAGATGCCATGGAACTGCGGCACAGCAGACAGCTCTATGACCGCGTTTTCCATGTCTTGTTGTATCACCTGTGTGGAACATCCAAGAAGCTTGGCTGGATCCACAGATAAGAAGCCTCCCCATGTGCAGTCAGTACAGCTGTAAAGGATGGTGCAAACTGCAAATGAGTAAGGGATCCCATCTCCCTGGGTTCAACAAAGAACTTCTGTCACCATCTGAAGCTGCCTTGTGCTTTTTTTCTGAACCCCGTGAGGAAGCCCCTGCTTTATTCTGCTTTCAGGGAAGCAATGTTGGAATAATGTGACTGGCATGGAGAACAACCAAGGAAGCCATAGAAGAGAGAATGGTGTTCTTACAAACAAAGAAGATTAAACTTTTACATTCCAAAGGCATCCAAGACAACTAGTCCTTTTTTTTCTCTTGCAGTTGTTAATAATTGTCTGGAGGATGCTGCTGAAACTTTCTGAGATGAAGGCAGAGTTTGGGGCAGAGGCCCCAAAATTTCTTCTTAGCATTTTAGCCTTTTCTGGCGTTCTTCTGGGCACATCTCCCTTCAGCAGTGCCTGGAGTGCGTCGAATGCTCTCTGGATAGGATGGATTCCATTTGAAAAGACAACATTCTCATCAGGTTACATCCAGCATTTTTCATTACAAAAACAGAAGCTCACTTTTCCTATCCTGGTACATTGGGCCTTTTTTTTAACGTCCGTGTGAAATGGTCAGGTCACTAAACAGCATTTTCCCCACTTGCTTGGCTTCAGTGTCAGGTTGTCAGAGATAAGGCAGTAGGAAGCCAGAGGTGACAACAATGGTCAGGCTCTTTCCTACACACCTGGTCCGTGCTATAATGAAGATTATAATTCAGTAGCTGCATGTTGTCTCTAAACATGTATTTAGAGACATCATTTGTGCCACATTCAAGATGGTTCCTTCTCAGCTAATTATGTTTAAAAGTATCTTAACTGTATTTCTCTAACCAGATGGCTATGAGTACATTAGAGACGCTCTGGAACATTTTCTGGTATCTTTAATGAGATAAAAGGGAAAATGCAATAACCAGGTTTTGCATTTAGAATTTAGCACTTCCAAAGGTTCTTAGCACAGGGCTGCAAAGCTCTGTATTACTCATGTTCTTGTTTCCCAAAGTAACTTGTCTGTCATTACATTAAGCTGACCTGTGAACAAGCATAAAGAAGCTCTTTTTCTTGTAAAAAACAGTGAGATCAGTATAGTTCTACGGCCCAAGCTGTAACTCCATGAACAACACAAATCAGCATGCTGATGGGAAAAATGCACATTCTGCAGCTCTTGCCAGCCTGTTAAAGACCACTGCCCTTTGTTTGACTTGGTGCTAAACCAGCATGATATACGTGGGACCATGTTGCAAGAAAGTACTGACTGGGCTTGAAGCCCTCAGAACCATTAAACCTGGCAAATACTGTGAATTTTAAGGACTGCAAACAGGATTCTGTGGCCAGATTCTGGCTTGAGTCACCATATTTATCTAGCTTTAGTTGCATTAGGAAGAACTTTTTTTTTTTTTCTCTTCATCCCTGTCCTGAATTATAAAGCATGTGTTTGCCACTCAGCTGGACATTCACGGAGATGACTATGCTGTGAATATGATTATGATCTGTAATATGAACCCTTTTTGATCAAATCTATGTCTTGAAACTTCAACCTTTGCTGAATTTATGATAACAGAGCTTTTGGGGACCATTGACAGTATTTCTTTTTAACCCACATCCTTGAGAATAGATTTTAAATGATCTTTAACAGGAGATCATTTGTCATCACATGTCATGACTAAAGTAATACTTACCTGTAGGAATTTGTTTCCTGTCAGCTTGAGTATTACGAAAGGTAAGAGCAGTGGGGATAAATCTCATTGGGAGTGGGTGGGGGGAATTCTGATCTACACCCTTTAAAGCTCTGGATCAGTACTACTCCATTCTGTTTCAGCAAAATAAAAACATTCCCTGGGGGATTTGAATCATTACTGCATTTTCTGGTGAAAGGTGAGTAAGAGTAGTCTGTAAAAGGAGAGAACTGAACTCAGATCTTCACCTGGAGTGCTTTAAGCCATTAGTCTCTTATGCAAAAGATGAATGACTTGAATACACACTTATTCGTGCTCATATAACTAAATCAGGAAAAGGTAGAGCTGGCCACAAATCTGTCATTTATTAATACATAGAGAGATGCAAATTATCTCTCTTCTTTATGTGGATAGATGCAAAATTTCCAACCAGTATAAAGACATGAGTGAAGCCAGGCTTCGGGAGGAACAGAAAAACTCAAGGTACCTCTAAATTGCTAAGCACAGTAAACATCTTTATGTATGAGTTACTATTTTTAATGCCACGGCCGTTCTGTGTGCTAATGGGGGACGGGAAATAGGCAGTGAGTGAATCACTGGTGATTGCAGGCAAACATATGTTCTATGCAGTTGCTATTTCAAACTACAGGCTAAGCTAAATCTATAGCTGCTCCCAAATTTTGCAGTCTGTGAGTTACGTTATAATGACTGTTTATAGGAATGTTCTCTATCCAGAGCATTTGTTTGCATTTTATCTGGATAGCTGGGTTTTGTTTACCTTCTTTTTCTGAGCCCTAGAGGTGTAACTTGCTTTTGTTTACCGGTGAACAGCACTGATAATGATTTTTCTCAAGAGCTTTCCTGAATTACAGAGAAGCAAACATGCACAAAGCCATTTTAAGTGCAGCACAACCCCATCACTAGTCATGAAAAGCACTTAGCATTTATTAGCAGTAACATCTAAAAATTATGTGGAATATTCACTCTCAGAACAAACAGGTGTTGTTTTTCCTGAAAAGGATCTAGTGACTTTTTTCCCCTTAAAGCTTGAAGGGTGTTTTCTTCTACATCTTGGTGCATAACTCCTGATTCTGCCATATGCCTGTCTGTGTTAACACCTTTGTGTACAAAATGAGGCCAAGTCCTGCAATTTTTTTAAATAGCCTTTTTTGGTGGTTTGTTTTGTTGTTGATTTTTTTTTTTTTAATGGCTACTGAATAGAACAAAAAGCAGAAATATATCAGTGTTAGGGCAGATGATAAACAAGTTGTTAGCTGTAGTCTAATGTCATTTTCAGGCCTGGACTTCTGCATAGCACAGTGGTATTTCTTATATGACAGAATTATTCTGAAATGTCTTAATGGAGTCCAGAAATAAACACCTGTGGATTTCTGTATGTGTTTTTAGACTTGATAGCTCTTAAATATCTAACAATGTCCACTTATAATCACGGAACTGAAACTATACATAAATATTAAGACATACTTGGTTTATACAACTGTTAAGAGTCAGGAGGATGTGGTAGGAGGTGTGATTGTTGCTGCAGGTGATGGTGAGGAAATAAATAGTTGTAAAAATTTAGATCTGAAAGAATTCACATGTTAACAAGAAATCCAGGTTTAGTAGGGAGAGTATAGAAACTCTTGATGTGTTCAGGAAAAAAAAAAAAA
>NW_020955963.1:414845-447908 GCF_003031625.1 Empidonax traillii | reverse complement strand
TTTTGTTTTTTTTTTTTTTTTTTTTTTTTTTTTTTTTTTTTTTTTTTTTTTTTTTGTTTTGCTTTGTTTATTATATCAAATGTCACTGCAGCTCATTTTTCAGGATTGTGTGGTCATCATTTTATCGTGACCTGGCTCTGCTCAGAAGTTTCTACCTGAAAATCCCTTTAAGTCAAGTCTGAAAGACTAAAGAATCTGAGCAACCTAGAGATGTTTGCTCAGGCCCATGCCCTGAGTGCTGGGGGAGAGAATTGGTTTGATATCACTTGAGTCCTTGGTTCTGAGGCTGGGCCAAGTCCACTGCCTGGAATGAAATGGCAGTAGCCAGAGACATTCCCAGGCAGCTGGGAATGACCAGGGGATCCAGGATCCTCTCCTGTCCTCCACCAGACACGAGGAGGAAGAGGGAGCGGGGCACCAGGGGCAATTTAAAATAGACCCTGTACCCCTCTCCAGGAGGTTGCAGAGGGAAGGGCCAGGGGCTGGCTCCTCTGTAAGGACTCTGTAAGGTCGTGGCGAGGCTGCCCGTGCTCCCTGTGCCAGCAGGAATGCGCAGTGCCCCTGGAGCCGGCAGCTCCAGCTCAGCACAGCTCAGCACTGCAGCCAAGCAGGGATGACTCTGCAGATGCTGGTGCTGCGCATGGAGTGACCTGAGATGAGCCCTGATGCAGCTCTCCAGGGCAGGGCTGGGGCAATTCAGCCAGAGGAGCAAGGTCCTGCATTCCTGCTGGAAGTGGAGTTCCTCAAGATGGATTTCCTTTGCAAGAGGTTTGGGATTGATGCAGCCGGATGAAGTGAGAATGCATTTGTGTGTCAAGGTCAGTGGGAATATTCTTTTGCCCTCTGTCAAAAATAAAGGAGGCAGAGGAGCTTGGGGTCCATGAGGAAAATGTTACCGAGAGCTCTGGGGGTAGGAGACATTTCGTAGCTGCAGCTCCCTCTCTGGATCCCCAAGCAGATCTAAGTCAGAGAAACCCGAGCACAGCAAACCCTTTCTTGGCAGTGTCCAGCACCATTTCCCCTCTGTGGAAATCTGTGTCTCTAGTCCTGTGCAGACAGAATGTCAGGGCTTCATCTGTCTCCCTCCTTCCCACCAGCCGAGAAACCAGCAAGTGCTTTTCTAATGAAGGATTAACTTTTCAATCAAGTATGTGCTCCTTGTGCCCTCCCTACACCCAAGTACGATCATACCCAAGGCATATGAAGACATGCACACTGAATAAATTCAGATCAGGTTTCAGTCTGCTGTCTTGTCTGTACCTCTGATCCCTCAAAGCAAGACTTTGACCTGGCTAAAAGCAGTAAAGCTGTGTTATGGGTTGAAAAAGTAGGACTGTAAAGGTTTCACTCCCCACCTCCCATGTGAAGGACACAGCTCCCTTGGGCTGGCTGACACCCTTTGTCTCTCAGTCATGAACCACACAGAATCATTATAGAATCATGGATTGGGTTGGGTTGGAAGGGACCTGAAAGATCATCTCATTCCAACCCCCTGCCATGGGCAGGGACACCTTCCACCAGCCCAGGCTGCTCAGAGCCCCATCCAACCTGGCCTGGGACACTGCCAGGGATGGGGCAGCCACAGCTTCTCTGGGCAACCTGTGCCAGGGCCTGCCCACCCTCCCAGGGAAGGATTTCTTCCCAATATCCAATCTAAACCTGCTCTCTGTCAGTCTGAAGCCACACACAGCCTCCAGCAAAAGCCATCTGGCATTTACCCCGTTGAGCAAGGCTGGGGATGTGGTAGTTGCTGTTGGGTGGAAGAACTAAGGAGGCAGATCAGTATCTTAGCAGCAGGGCTGTTTTGAATCTGTGTTCTTGGATGCCAGCCCTAGCTGGGGAAGGGGACACACTGGTTGGGCAGCGTGGGAACAGGATTGGAATTGAACTCTGGACCTTTTCTGTTTAAAACCTGTCTCCCCCAGCACTAATCCTGTGAGGACTTGGAGTGCCCTTGTCCAGGCAAGCAGGGTTTTCAAGGCTGGCTGGTTGGCAGTGCTGATTATGCCCTTGCTTTGCACGCCGCAGGCACGGTGGAAAAGAGCTTGAGAAAAACAGCAGCTCCTGCTGCCAGCTCCATCAGGCAGAGGACTTCTCAGATGTCAGGCAGATCTGAAACATCAAAGGGGCTTCTCCTGAACTAGCTGACCCTTTGTTACACATATCCTTCCCCTAATACCCAGCAGATTATCTTTGCCTTGTTCCTGACCTGTGGCAACCCCCCGTGCTTTGAACGTGCCCCGTGGTGGCAGAGAAGTGGCATTCACAGTGACTGCACTGCTGCAGGTGGCTCCCAGTGGGTGGCAGTTAAGTCCTCTCTGAATTTTCTTCTGGATGTGTGTATGTGTGTTGCTGGGAGTGCTCCCAAGCATGTGTCACCACCACCATGCTTCAGCCTGAGCCCGAGCTATAGGTGATTGTCAGCTCAGCAGATGTGGAAAGGGGGTTTAGCCCCGGGTGAACCGTGGGTTGCTGTGAATGCAAGAGTTGGCTCTGCTCACACCCGTGATGAGCTGCATCCCAAGACCTCAGAGGACAAGAATTTCCAGAGGTTTTCTGTCTCCCTGGAGCAGTCTTGCTGAAATCCAGAGGGAGCGCTGGTGGAAATAAATGAGAGAGAGGTGTTTCTGGGGAAAGGTGTTGCTGGTGATTTCTGAATGTAACCATGATTATGGGATGATGCAGTGAAGGAAAGCCAGCACAGGGGAGGGAGCCCCTATGGTTTTAAGCACATTTCTGCTGTGTCTCAGACCTGCTCTCCTTGGCCCCATGGTGTGGTCTGTGTTGAGCTGTCACACACACAGATTGCCCCTGACCCTGCCCTCAGGGCTGTCTGCAGCCTTCTCCTTCCTGGGTCTGCTGTTCTGATCCTGGAATTCTTCCAGCCACTGCTTCCCCCCAGTGCTGCCCTCTGTTATCAGTGATTCCTCTGTCGTGTCATGATCTGCTGGAATAACTTGTACTGCATAAGCAATCCTTGAAATGTGCCTTAAGGCAGAGGGAAAGCACTCCCAAAGACTGTGAGAATCACTGGATTAAAAACAGTTCCCGCAGGGAACAAAGGGCAGGAACAGTGTGTAATGTGTTTCTCAGACCATTAGGAATCCCTGATTTCTAGGAGAGGGAAGGGGGGAAGTGAAAAAGGTGGCTGTGTGAGCCTGCTTGCCTTGGCCTGCTGGACCAAACAGGGAGTGTCAGAGTCAGCCTTTCAGAGTCAGGACTCTGGAGTTCTTTTACATCCACCAGCCATCATGTCACGTGGTGGAAATTAGTGGCTTGAGGCTTTCCCTGTAAAACCAGGTGTCTGGTTCTCTCCCACTGTCCTTTTGTAGCCTTCAACACCCATGCAACTTGCAGCCTTCCAGGACCTAAAGAGAGCCCACAAGAAAGGTGGAGAAAGACTATTTACCAGGACCTGGAGTGACAGGACATGGGGCAATGGCTTCAAACTGAAGAGAGCAGGGTTAGATTGGATATCAGGGAGAAATCCTTCCCCATGAGGGTGGGGAGGCCCTGGCACAGGTTGCCCAGAGAAGCTGTGGCTGCCCCATCCCTGGCAGTGTCCCAGGCCAGGTTGGATGGGGCTCTGAGCAATCTGGAATAGTGGAAGGTGTCCCTGTGCATGGCAGGGGGTTGGAACAAGACTGTCTTTAGGGTCCTTTTTGAATAAAGGTCTCTGAGAGAGGGAAGGATTCTGTTCAACCTGTTCTTTGCAGGGATAGCTTTGCCTAGTCTATGAAACATTATTGAAACAAAATTGGAACAATCCAGTCAGGTCATGCGGTGAGATGTGTGATTTATGAGGGTAAAGCCAACTCAACATCATCTTAATGACACCCTATTAAATACACATTACTAAATTTGATATGTCCAGGAGCACACTGCCTGAGAGACAGCGCTCCCATCTAATCCAGTGGCTTCTGCTGGTTTTACAGCATATTGCACAGCCAGAGGAAGAGAGTAGAACCACTGTCTTAGGAGTTTACTCTTCTCTCTGCAGGTAATCTTGAACAATCACAGCTAATACAGTGCCATCTCCTTGGAGCAAAAGCAGAGCCAGGTGCTTAGACCTGCCCTGCCAGAGCAAGGAAGGGAAATGGTGTAAGCCTGCCTGTCCTTCATCTACCTAAGTTTCTGTGAGATGACCTTTCCAATGCTAATTAGGCTGAGTCAGAGCAGAAGGAGTGGCATGAATAATTCTTCAGCACTGAAAAAGCAATAAACATACATACACAGTTCTGAAAGCTTAAATTGCTTTCACTTATCCTGAGAATGTCTGTCCCCTAAGGTAAATGCCACCAAACAATGCTGGATTCCTGTCAAAGTGGCAGCTGAAGGCCATTCTGGGAGGATGACTACTGGTGGTTCAGCATCTGACAGCTTGGCAAGTTTATTTCTTCAGGATTCAGGCAGCAGTTCAAGTTGGCCTCTCTCAGCAGAGCTCATTCCAGGGACTGAGGGGTGGAAAATCCCTTGTATTTTAACTACTTTTGACACCAAACTTCTATCTCCTCTTGAAAATGAGATGTCCTGTACCTTGATTTCTGCATATGAGGAGATAACTCTTTCTTGCATCTATGAGGTTTTGCCCCAAAGATGACAAAGTTCACAGAATCACATAATGGTTTGAGTTGGAGGGGACCTTAAAGATCATCTTGTTCCAGCCCCCTGCCACAGGCAGGGACACCTTCCACTAGAAGCTCTCCCACGCTGTTTTCATGGGAATCACATGAGGACATGGCATAGATATTTTGCTTTTAATTTTGTCTTAAGATTTTCGTTTCCATCCTTCTGATGAACAACAGCAGCAAGAGGAATGAGCAGCTGGTTTATTGATGTTGGAACTTGCTCCTCTGTGCTTGTGACCCTGCAAAATCCATGGCTTGTGCAGCACTCTGCATCCCAGCAGGGTGATGGCTGGTGGTACTCCAGGTGATAGCAGGAGTTCAGGGGAATTTGGGAGGATCATCACAGCATCCTGGAAAGCATCCCTGAGCCTGCAAAGGGGACCTGCTCCTTTAGATGGTCAACTGAAGTTTCTAGGAACGATATAATCATGTGGAGGGGAGACCAGGCTTGAATTACAGAGTCAATAGGCGTCATTTGGAGGAACACAGCTGAGGTGTAAACAGATAGCAGCATCGGGGTGATCCGGAGTTCATCTGCATCACAGGGCCCTGTGCGTGGCACCAACTGGGTTTCATGCAGAGCAGGTGGGTGGATAGGGCAGCCAGAGAGCCCCTGCAGAAGTGGAGCAGTCAGAAGGTTGTGTGTTGGTGTCTAAAGCAGGGCAGTAGGTTGTCAGTCTCTGGGGCAAACCGTCAGACTGAGTTGCTGGGCTGGGTCCTGGAGAGACGTGCAGGAAAAGGGACCACTGATTCCCACAGCAGAACTTCTGTGACTCCCACTGAGGCACAGAAACCACCATCAGCGACCTAAAACACTCCATCAGGAGAGAGAGGAGCCTTGGCAGTGGTGGGATTGGCGTGGTGCCTCTGGGGGAGATGAGCAGATCATATAAACACTGTGGGTACCAGCGGACCTGCATCCACCTCCCGTTCACCCTCAGCACGTTCTCCCCTCATCCACTGCTCAAACAGCTTGGTGTGTGCCACCATGACTGCTGGGTGGCAGGTAGTTAGTTGGTCTCTTATGAGTACTCTGCTGTTTGGAAATGTGAAGCTTGGAGAGGGGAACTGAATTTAAAGGTGGTGTTTCGGGGTTGTGTTCTCTGGTGGTGCAAATCAGCCCAGCCTCAATTGATTCAATCAGCAGTGCTGACCCTGCAGTTATAAACATTGGTGAGTCTCCTGCTCTGAGCAGGAGATCCGGAGTTCATCTGCATGATGAACTCCTGCAGCATGCAGGAGATTTAAAAGGAGCTGTTTCCCCCCCTCATCTCCCCTGGTTTTTCATAGGCAGAACTCAAAGAAATGCTAAAAAAAAAAAGTTGTCAGTCTTTGGGTCAAAGTTGTGGAACCAAATATCAGTTGTGCTGAGCATTCCTGTTGTCCTGCATCTCAGAGCAACCCTCACTGTTTGCACCAGGCTGTCATGTTCAAAGGACTCTTTTCACATTAAAAATCCCCTTGAGTTGGATTAACAAATGACAAATAAGCTGCTCCAAATCCTCATGGGTATCCTAAAGGATATACCAGTGTGGGGACACACAGGGACTTTCATTTCTCCTCAGAGGAAATCCTGTCACCTCCTGTGCATGGAGAATTGCAACAGAAGGGTCCATATGGATTCACAAAAGGAATGTATCCTGTTCATCCTCCACAAATGCATTGAAGTGCCAGAAGGTTTTTGTGTCCAGTCTTTTGATTTTTTTTTTTTTTTCCTGGAGGGGCTGACTTAATTTTAGTTTACAAGTGCAGCAGGTCTCTTCCCAGACAGTGATAGTCAGAAAGCCAGGAAGACTGGATGTCATTTACAGTCCTTTCCCACAAGAAATTGAGGGCCATCACAATCAGGGTCAGAGACTGAAGCAAAAGCAGCTTTCACAGCAATAACCAGTCTTTCATTTCTAGCTCACTAAAGTAGCTTCAGGTAAATTCTATTTATAACAGAAAAAAGTTTCAAGTCAACTTTGGCCAAGTGGCAGAAATCCCAGATTGGCAAAAGGTTTGAAAGGAAAAAAAGGAGTCATTTTTATGCCACTTTCCCCTCAAATATGCCCATAGAAAACAGAAAAGAAAGATAAGAAATAACTGGTCGTCATTCTGTCTTTGGCCAGTTGCAGGTATTTTCTGCAGCTGTGTTAAGCTCCTAATTTAGAAGTAATTCATGAAATTGCTATTAAAGACTTGGTCTCTTATACAGAGACTGTGGAATGAGGGCCAGTCTCCAGTGAGACAGTGTGAACATCTTCCCTCCCAAGGAAGGTGGAACAGAATCAGAGAAGGTGGTACTTGTGCATCCTTCAGTGGTGGTTTGAACTTGCCTGAAGGATATTGGTGCGAATATCCATCCTTGTGTGAGAAGGCAAGGGCCTTCCAGAAGTGCTACAGCAAACAGAGCTGGTGGTGAAAATGAAATTTGGGGTGGCAGGTCTGATCCCTGGCCCTGGTTGCTGGGTTGTCATCACCTCCCTTTCATCTGATGGCTCCCCACGTTTTCTTTAGGGAAGAGAACAATCTGCAGGGCAGTCACACCGAGGTGTTCTGCCTCCATTGCCAGAAAGGCTTGTTTTTTTGCTTTTTATTAATTACAGGAGCTGAGTGACTGCTTCCAGTGCAGCAGTGTGGCACCGGTGCCCCGTGAAACATCTGGGCCCAGGGGAAAGGTCTGACCTGAGCCTCAGCTGGTGTCCCCTGGCGTCAGCCCAACTACACCTGCTTAGAGCAGCTGAGGGAGCTGGTCTCATGTGTGCAAAGCTAAGCTGTTTGCCTAAAGGACAGCCTCAGCTGGGCTGAAGGACTTGCTTTAGGATGAGGTGGATGGTTCCGCACTCCCCATGTAGTTTTTGCAACGTTTGCATCAGCTTAGTGATGTAGTCTTGAGAAAGGGGAAAGCCAAGCCTTCCCTGGTGACTCCTGGGGTGCGTGTGCTCTTTAACCACCCCAGAAAGGGAATGCTGGAATTTCCTGGAGGGAGCACCCGATCATCTTCCCAGGGTCACCGAGTCCTCTGACTCTCCTGCATCGTCAGAATGAGCAAAAACCCAAGCGTGCCAGGGACCCTGAGACTCAGATGGTCTCTGCTCCCTCGAGTTGCAGCACCCAACCTACAGCTGGGGAAAGGCAGCATAATCCTGCTTTGCTGCCTTCCCCTGTTTGAAGCCTCCAGCCCAGAGGATTTTTGTTCATCAGCTCCTCAGCATGCTGTGTTTCCACAGGAGAATTCAGCGTCGCTGACGGGAGTGACGCTTTAATTTTAGCAGACACCTCCTTTTGGTGTGTGGGAAGGCAGGGTTTTGCTGTGCACTGAAGTGCACAACGAGGCTGTTATCGAGCACTCCCTCCCTTGCTGGTGTGGATGAGGAGCAGCACAGCTTTCAAATCAGCAAAGCTGTGCCCACTTTAGACCAGTCTGCTTTCAAAGTCTCTACCGGGGGGCATTTTGCATTTGCTGTCTCGAGTGACAAAGCGAGTCCCGAGGGTCATGTTTTCTCTGGAGCCACATCAGTTTGTATCTGCTGAGCCTCTGACTTGGGATGCTCGTTCCACCAAGTGTGTCAGATTTGCTGCCCTGTTCTGCAGTGAATGCCTAAAGACTTGTGCAGCAATGAATAACAGCAGGACTCGGGGACACTGGCGACCAAGTGACAGAGATCACTTTCTGGGGAAAGAAGGGACTTCTTGGATCACCTCTAGAGGCAGGGAGAGAAAGGGGAAGGGAGGGGAGAACAGCGCCTGAAGCTCCCCGTTAGAGGAGCTGTGCGAGAGCTGGTGCAGAGGAGGATGAGTCACCTTCAGGCTTTGGCTTGGGTGGCAAGGGAAGCGCTCCCACCTCCAGAACGCCTCCTGCTCCTGCTTTGTCACTGCCTCTGTGTGCCCAGGCTCTGCAGTGACCCCGAGTTCCCTGTTCGGAGGGGACTGTGGCACAGCCCCTGCACGGGGGATCCCGCGGTGCTGCCCATCAGTGCCTGTCCCAGGGCTGGCCCTGGGGCTGTGGGTACCACTGCCTCCCTCGTGTTTTATGCATGGTTACACCCACAGCGCCGGGGGAGGAAGCACCAGCGGATCAGAGCTTCCCCATTTCTTCACACCAGACTTTACTTGCTTGCATTTTACGATCCACAGGGAGAAATTACCTCGAAGAGCCCTCAGACCCGTGTATTTGCAACACTGCCATCCTTACACAGGACTGGGGGCATTTCTCTTGCCTGATTGGAACCAGGACACTTAAGCATCCAGTCTCAGTTAATTGTCCAGGCTCTTTCTTTTGTGAGTACAAATCCCAGGCACTGCTAGCTGATGATTCATGGTAGATCTGACAGGCACAGTGACTCACCCCCTGATAATGCTGGTTTGCCTCCACTGGCTGTGGGTTTGCTGAAAGGCGTGGAACTTTCAGGTGGGTGAACTTAGGTGAGATGAATCTCATCCCAGGAAGCAATTCCTGCTGCCATCCCTCACCTTGCTCTGCAAACACCCCCAGTGCAAGGTGCAGGGGGGAAATGTGCCCTGCAGTGGGAAGCAGCAGCTCTGACAGGGGTGCTGTGAAAGGTGGGTGGCTCTGCCCGCGTACCCGTGGCCACCTGGTAAGAGAGGAGCTATCAGAGCTGGAGTGGCAGCCTGAGGGGTGTCAGGAGTAGAAAACCACCAGTCTGAGGGCCCAGTTTGTTTCTACCCGCAGAGGTTCAGTTACAGACTGAGATCTCGGTGGTTTCTCTGATATCCACACCAAAGCTTTATTCATACACAAAGAAAATTCTCCTATCAGAGCAGAGCAGAGTGATCAGATGGCCAAATCAACACGATAAAAACCCACACCTAAACAACCTCACCCCCCTCCCAACATTATAAACATCACTGTTGTTTTGGAAATACCCATCCCTTAGGACTAGTTTAGAATCAAAAATTATTTCTCTAATAGCATTAGACTTTTTTTTTTCAGATTACCAACAGCAGGGAAGTTGTCAGATGCGCTGTAGCTTCAGATCAAATGCACAAGCATGCTAGATGTGAATATTTATTTTTAAATGTCTCTTTATTCCTAACCTGAAACCAGCTGTCTGGGTGTTGGTTCAGCAGATCCCACCCTAAACAATATTATACAAGGGATCAGAGCTTTAAAGAGGGCTGAGGAAAGTTGCTCACTTGCATAGATGGTTTACGATTTCACTATTCAGAGTTTTCTCTCATTAAACTGCCAAGCAGTTGCTTATTTGTACTTGTTCTGCCATTGGCAGAAAGTTGTGTTCAGAAGCTGAAATTAAATATGTAAAAACTTCTTTAAATTAATTCTGTGGGTTTGTACTCGTGGTACTGTTGTGCAGCACATTACAGGCCTCTAGTGGTAGGAATGAAAAAAATCCACATTACTGTAGCAGCTCCTGATGGTACTTAATTCCAGACTTAATAAATTGCATAATGCTTCCTGTTCATAGGTTTGGCCTGCTAGTTTGCTCACTGGAGGGAAATGGAAATCCTGCAGAAGTCAGAGATACTGGTGGCAATTTTCTGTGAACCTGAAAAGCACAATGAGAAAGGAAACTAGGTTAAAAAAAAGGAGAAAAGTACCTGGTGTATAGTCCTACTCTTGCCAAAAAAGGTAGAATGCTGTGAGCCTGGCAGGTTACAACCAAGACACACCATATCTGCCTTGCCACCCATTTTTCTGCCAGGTGTGTGTGTGCCTGGACCCTGCCAGTCCATCTCAAAGCCTGGTTGGTGCCACCTCCCTGGCGAATTCCCAGGTGTCAGCTGTCCAGCAGCTTTCTCCTTTCAGTCCTTGTGAAGGAGCATCCCATCCTGCCAGGCTGATCTCACTGCATTTAACATTTTATTGGCTCAGCACAAATTTATTTGTCTTGCACAAAAGTACAAGGCAGTGACTGTGCAATTCCCAGAGGGTTGATGGGTGTGGTGTTTTGTTTTTTTTTTTAATTACAATTTTCCACCAATATAAAATAATAATATTTTCAAACAAAGCTTCATTTCTGAGATAAATGTGATATGAAGTTATACCTCCCAAGGCTAGATTTCTATAACGTGCCCACTGCCTTCTTTCTTCTCAAGCTGGAGTTCAGGAGGAGCTGAGAACTCCAGAGGGATGGTCTGGAGGACGTGAAGGTAGTGGTTCCTGTGCCTTGGATAGTATTAAATGGAAGGTAATCTTGAAACTTGAAGAGGATTGGAGGAGGTGGTGGGGAAATTACATCAGCTGGGTAGAACAGAGCTGGGAATGCCTGCATATACCAAACAGTGATGGTTACAAGGTCAGGGGTTGTTATACAGTGTCTCCAAGGACTACTACATGTAAAAAAAACAAAAGTGAGATGTGTCAGAAGCGATCAAGAATTATAAAGATAAATTATTCCACTCTTCTTTGCACTTTGGTGTTCTTTATTGGACAGTGAGTTTGTCACTGGGCACTGCATTTTAGTGGAGAGGTAGGCAAATTTGGGAGGCTTCAGAAGAGATACTTCTTGCAGCAGGAGGAGAGGGAATTCCTGCATGTTGCTCTGGCTAATTTGCTGTGACCTTTACCAGGACTGCACTGGCCAGCAGCAGCAGTGATACTAATGATGCTTCCCATGAACATATTGTCTTTATATGAAGTTCTCTAAGGATATGTAAACACTAATTAAGCCTCTTAACACCTCAGGGAGTTCCGAAGGGTTCACATCAGTTACTTCTCTGCAGCTGTTTGACTGCACGTGGCCCTCCTGGTCACTGACTGAGGAGTCTGCTGGAACTGGAGTCACAGCCTCATCCTTTTTCTGCAATAAATGGAGGGAGAGTAGCATTTTTTTCTCCACTCTCTTTTCACAGAATCACAGGGTGGTTTGGGTTGGAAGGGACCTTAAAGATCCTCTTGTTCCAAGTCAGGAACACCTTCCACTGGACCAGGATGCTCAGAGCCCTGTCCAGCCTGGCTTTGGACACTTGAACACAGTCATTGCTATAGAAAATCCAGCCAAAGTTCTCTGCAGTGGAGAAGTCAGCACTCTTTCAGTGTGGATGAAGGCACACATTGCCTCAGTAAAGATTCCCTGTCACCATGCCTTTTGTTCTGCGTCCCCTTCACTCAAGGCAAAGTCTTCTATTTCACACAGGCAGAGATTCAGGGTGGACCATGACAAAAACTGAATCTTTTTTTGCCATTGTAAATGTGAGGCAGTTTCAGGGAGGCTTTTGCTGTTCTCCAAACACTAATTGCATCAGGAGGACAGAGATCAGAACATTCTGTACTACCTATTGGCTACACAATCCACCATTAGAAATTTGGAAAGTCGAACTGCTCATTTTTCTGGCTCCTATAAATATCTGCTCTATTTGGCTTCCAGATCACTGGGAGCAGATGTACCAGATCATTAAGGGAGCAAAGAGGATTTTGCATCCTCAATTTTTATTGCTACCATAAATACTTTGGTGGTCACAGCATGGGGAATGCAGAGCTTGCAATCTGCATGTTAGACACGATCAAGTGGGCAGGGTAAAGGCAGGAGCAGGCAAAATGGGAATATAAAGTGAAGTGGGAAGAGCTGGGGAGACATCACACCCTGGTTTGGCAGTTGCCTGCTCACCACCACCTGTCAGGGATTTTCAGCCACAATTAGAGTGAAAGATTTGATGATGAGGAGGAGTGAGAGACAGCAGCCTTATTAATTTCTGTGGGGAGGTTTCTGCAGGTGTGGGGCTGGAGCAGAGGGGGATGGAAACATGGTACCATCACAGAGAGAAGTAAGTAAGACTAATTTAGTGGGGACATGATACAAGTGTCTCCCAGGTCAGCAAGAAGAGGGAAGGATGCCTTAGACTTTCAGAATCGCCATGAGGCTGACAGATGTTGGTGTGGTAATGCAGAGCACCTGATTGTAAAACCCAAAGGCACATCATCTTCTTTTAACAGCAGCATTTCAGTTCCAGGAGCATCCTCTTTCCCAATCGTTTGCAGGTGGCCTGCACAACATCTCTGTATCTCTCTTCAGCTTCTGAAGTGAACCCTGGTTTGACTGGCCTGTTTGATCAGGGCGGTGCAGAGGGTGGAGGGACATCAGAAGGTAGGGGAGAGGCAGAGGAAGAGGGAATCCCTTCTCCAAGGGCAGTGGGTGTTCAGTGGCAAGTTCCAGGATGTACTTTCCCCTCCTCAGGAACAGCTGGTCCGAGTTAATTTCTCAGTTCAGTGCTGTTGGTGGGTTTGTGTGGGAGTGAAATGGAAGAGGAAAATTCCCAGAAGGACTGAAGCATTGAAGTATTACCAAGAGAGAGTTTTTATAAAGATTTTCTATTCCCTTGATTGCAGATGGGAAAACAAGAGGCAGGGATCACCATTTCACATCAAACAGCCACAGCACTGTAGTCTCATTACGTGGATGCTTCACTGGTTATATCAGGAATTAAATGTGTGTTCTGCCCCTGCCTCAGGCATATTGGAGATGCTATGAGGTGGTTCTGGGTTTGGAGATCCATATGCTGCTTGATTTTTTTTTAGTAAGAGGCTGTTATTACCCAGCTGGTCAAGACACATTTTTGAGCTCGTTTCTGGGAGGTTTTCAAATGATGTTTGGGATCAGCATGAAGTCACTTCTCCCTGCCAGTCACAGTGAAACTCTGAAACAACGCTGATTCAAGACATGCTGAATGAACAGTAGATTTGGAGATGGAAGCCAAAGGTTTCTGAGTTCTCTAGGCTTAGGAGATTTTTGGGAATTCTGGACTGAGGCTGAGTGACTTTTTTGAGACTTCAGAATAAACTTCACATTTCGCACGCGGAGGAAAAATCTCTGCTGGTAAAATTAACATTCTTGTTTTCAGGACCGTAATTTACACAAGAGCTGCTGTAATCTTCCAGTCCTGTGCACAGAGACAGGCTGCTCAGTACCTCTGCCAAATCTTTCTTCCTGTAATCTGTTCCAAACCTTCCAAAGGGTCTGTGCAATTGGTTGCAATGATGCATAAGTGAGGCAATCGAGAAACAGAATCCCTGTGCCAGAAGGAGCTTCTTCCTTCAACTGCTTCACTGTGCATCTTAAGGACTCCTGTTTGCTCTACATAGATGTGAGTTTGGACTTTCTCGTGCATTATCTCATAGGAGGCTGTAGACCTTGTTTAGCAAGATTGCAGGTGTAGATATGAGCTGAATAAGAGATTTGTGTGCTTTTTGCCTTCCTTCCTGTCCTGTGGCATCCACGGCTCCGGCATTTACACCTCGTTGAAGCCGCTTTCATGCAGAGGTTAAATTACTCGTCCTTTTAAAATGAAAAAAATTGCATTGTCTAGAAGTCCTCAGAATTGTTTTACTGCTGGTGTTTGTCACTGATAATGATTTCGTGGCAAACACCTACAAAATATGCAGGACAGAGGCAGGTTTTAAAATAGCTAAAATATGCCAACTTTTAAATCTCTGATGGATTTTTCTGAGCTGTCATGCACTGTGCACAAAGGAGTTGCTTATTACTATGGCTGGAATCCGTGTTCCTGAAATTCTCTTTTTTCTTGACAAGTCACTGAATGAAAAACCCAAATTCACTTGGGCATTCAGAGCTTCCCTAACACTATTCCAGTGAAGGAGCAATTTTTTTTTTTCTTTTCTATTGAGTTTTTGCTGAAACTGAAAGCCCTGAGGCTTTTGTGTGTGGTCCCTGCAGAGCTGCCCTCACAGTTTCACTGTCATTCATTCATCAAAGGGCACCCATTCCTGGAGTGTAAAAGTACCACGTTACTGATGTCATCTCTCCATCTGCCAGCCAGGCTAGTGAACATCTGCAACAGCACCACTGGGAATACTTCAGGAACAGGGCAGGTTTTAAAACATGAAATATGCTTCATGGTATTTTTTTTTTAAAAAAAAAGAAAATCCAGTTTATGTGAACAATAAAATACTTTGCCCCAGATGAAATTGGTGAAAATTCACTTCAGCTGATTTTTTTTCACCAGGGTAAAAAAGAAGTTTGATGGAAAAGTTTGTGTCTGTAATGCTGAGTCTTCTACATCAATATGAATAGCTCAGCAAACATTATTTGAGGTTACCAGATAGACATATTAAAAAAGTACAGTCCCATCTTCATGTAAGAGATAGAAAGGGCTGGTCTGATTTATTTCTTCCCCTGATTCACACAGATAAATCGCTGAATCTTTTTAAGGACTGGGGCACCAACACTATAGAAATGAACCAGTTGGTTCATGAGCAATTAGAAAACTTCAACCTTTTAGGAAGCTCAGAAAAAAAAAAAAAAAAGAAGTGTGTAAAATTCACCATCACTGTCTCCCTGAACCAGAATCAACACAACCCTGGATCAACAATACGGTACTAAAAGGCCAGTCAAATCTTTCCCTAAACTGGATTGCCCTTCTGACTCCCCAAAATTCAAACCCTTCACCCTAAATCACCTTTCCCAAAAAGCATCTGTTCAAATTCTTTCATAGTTTCCACACATCATGGAAACACAGTAACTGTCCAGCACCATCAACAAGTGATGTGGTCCAGGGAAAAACTGCTACCACATGATATGCCTAATTCCCAAAGCTGCTTTCAGAAGCTAATCTTTGGTGCTTTGCCCTCCAGAAACGCTTGTGATGCATCTGATGACGGGCACATGGCAACGGTATGAGAAATGGGGCTACCCTCGTTTTTTGGGGGGAGTTCTGCTAATAAACTGTGCTCACTTGGAAAAATTAAAGGACATATCCACACCCCAGGGGCAGGTTCACCCCAGTGACCAAGTTTGGTGACCCCATCACTCGGCTTTGAGCTCTGGTGGGTGGGGATTGGGTTCCAGGGTGCTGGTTCTGCCTTGGCACCTCCACATGGGGTTGAGTCACTGCACTCACGGACTGGACCTGCTGGCTCTCTGCATTTTCCCTTGGTGTGGCTGCTGGAGATCGCAGTGGGGGACTTTTGGTATCGCTGTCAAATCCCTCAAAATATTTTCCTGTATCTTTGAAAACGATAAGGGTTTTCAAGTACCTTTAAAAGCAAAAAAATGTGACTCCCCCCAGGGACAGGGGCTGGATATGAGGGGTGACTCCAGCTGAGTTTTCTCTGCCTCCCCTGAGTGAGTGAGTGAGTGAGTGAGTGAGTGTGAGTGAGTGAATATTCCCACTGTTCTCTGCTCCCTCCTTTGGTGGTTTGCACATATTCTGAGCGCACAAAAGGCTTGCTGACAGCCCCTCGTGATGGACTGAAGGAGGGCTCCAGACAGACCAGTTTCCAGGCACGACCCCCTCATCTTTTCCTGTTTGCAAAGCTGCCATGGCACGTCCTGAAGGAACCTGCAGAAGAGATGCTGGCCTGGTTCCCACTTGGCCGGGCTCCCAGGCGTGACACTAAAGGTCAGCGGTTCCCTCCTGTGGAATCCCAGTCCTCTTCCGCATTCTACTCCCTCCTTTCACCAGTCCCCTAATCTGAGAGATCATGTGGGGAGAGGCAGGAGAGGGTGGGGGAGGAGATTGTGATGTAACCTCTGCTCTGGCGAAGTTACGAGACGGACAGCACAGCGCCCGCAGCTCGCCGTGGGGTTTTGGTGGCGCTGCTGCTGGGACACCTGGATAAGAGGCATGAAGATCCACGCCCAGGAGGCTTGAAGATCCACCACAGCCGTGCGGGACCCCGCAGGTGATGAGCTCACCTCACCTGTGGAGAAGCAAGCCGAGCACGGTGCCTGCAGCTCCTGGTTCTGCTGCCTCTGCGGGCACCCGGAGAGAGGGGACCAGCGAGGGATGCTCAGAGTCAGCCGCGCTGCTGGGGTGAGTCTGCTCCTTCTTCCTGGGCTTTCTCTGCACTTTGGGAGGGAGGGAAAGGAAGGGGAGTGAGCTGGAATGTTGTGCGGATTGTCTGAGGGCGTTTAACCGTGTGAAATCCCCGCTGGATTGACTCCGAGCCAGCTGACAGTCCCCGGGTAATCCCAGCGCTGGCAGGCTCTGCCCGGGTTATAGGGGCATGTCTGTGTGTCAGGATGGGGGTGGGACCTGCTGGGTGTGTCAGGGGAGCCAAAATAGTTGGCTGCGGGAGAGAAATTTGAGAAGAAAAATTCGGAGAAGTCTCTGTCACCTGTGTGTGCAGGGGCGTGTTAAATCTGTGAGAATTCAAGGGAGAAAATGTGCTTTTCTCAGTACCAGCAGGAGATGAGACTGGGAGGGACCTGGCCCTGTGTATTTGCTGATGGAGAGAGCTGGATCAGATAACAAGAGCTGTTGAAAGTAACTGCAGTAAAGTGTTTTCCAGGTGAACTTCTAAGTGAACTTCCACACTGAAAATGTCTCCCTGCTAAAGGAAAGAAGGGAAGAGGAGGAGCATCATAAGATATACGAGTATTCTACTTTATTATAATAAATTATAGAGTATATACAAGATAAAACAAAGTTAATGCATAAGATGGGCCTCAGAAAGCCAAAGAACAAACTGCAGCTCTGTTAACACCTCTGGAGCTGCAGCGGTACTGAATTCACACTAACTGCCTTCTAGCATCGGGAATATCCAAGAATGCCTGCAGAAGGATGCAGTGATGCCACCTGGTGTGTGCCCCCATGGGAAAGTTGTGACCACAATGCTTTACACAAAATATCGTGTGACTGATCTCCCAGTGTGGTACACGAAGCTCCTGGCTCTGGTAGTTCACAGGCAGCTACTCAGAGTATTTTTTGGAGGTGAAACCTCAACAAAATATCAAAATCAAATAATAAATTAATTTGATCGAATAAATAAAATCTGGAAGTAAAATAGTTAATTGCTGCACAGGGTTCTCTTCCTCCCTTTTTTAAAATGTGACTTTAATCCTGGTCTAAAATTTCAGTTCCTAGAAAGCAATCTCTTTTCTTTCCCTTTAGCTGTGGTCCTGAGCCTTTGTCTAAGGAGCTTCCTTAGTTAAGACTCAGTCAAGGCTGGGATAAATGGGGTTAATATGATCCTGAGGATGCTAATTATAATTTCTTTCCAGGACCTGTGATGGCTTCAGCCTGGCAGAAAACTCAGGAATTCTACAACTGGGTTCTTGAAAGTGGAGGTAGGTAGAAATGCTGGTTTAAACAGGAATTTTTGCACGAGTAGCATGATCAGCAACAAACCCAGAGGGAACACGGTCCTCACAGGAGCCCACATTTATCTCACCTGGCAGATTTCTCCATGATAACAAACTTCCCTTTAAGTCTTTAATTTGATATTTTACCGTGAGGAGACTGCAAATCTTCAATGGCTAGAGGTTCTACAGTCCAGTTTGGTCCTGAAGGGCTCTGTTGGGTCTCTGGATGTAAGGAAAAGCCAAAAATGCCATTAAGGTAGAATGGCAGGTCTGCATGGTGGCTTTGGCAGGAGAAGGACATTGGGCATGATGCTCAGGCTGTAAATGTTTCAGGATTTGAATTTCAGGAATTTAAATACAGATACCTGCCCTGCAGGGTGTGGGAGGTGCCAGCTCTGGCTGTGTGCTTTGCCTTACAGATCCCAGGACAGACCCATGGCCGCTGGTCTACTCTCCCCTTCCAGTCACACTTGTCTTCTCCTCCTACCTCCTGGTGGTGGCTCTGGGGCCCCTCCTGATGCGGCGGCGCAGACCCCTGGAGCTGAGGGGGCTGCTGCTGGCCTACAACCTGGCCATGATGGCACTGTCCACCTACATGTTCCACGAGGTGAGGAGGCAGCACTGGCTCCTAGGCAAGCACCTGGGAAGGGTCTGAAAGCCAGAACTGTTTGAAATGGCTTTTGCTGATGGACTCTGATGAAGGGAGTGGGAGCTGACTCGGCCGTGCCCGTGTTTTGCCGCAAGAGGAGCAGTCTTGCCCCGCTGTGCCACCTTCCCTCCCGCTTCTCAGTCCTCCTGTCATTCATAAAATGAACACTGAAAGGTTCCTGGATGAATGAGCTGAGAGTTGAGAGCTCCCCATTGGACACAGGATGTATTGAGGGCGTGGAACCTCATTTTGTTTCGTGACTGGCTGGTGAGGGCACCCATCTGTGAGAGGGAGAGACACTCTTCAAGGGAACACAGCCAAATAGGTTCCAAAAACATCCTGATGTTGACAAATATTCCCTTTTAGTTTGTATCACAATTTTTACATTAACACAAATTGTTTGTTTGTTTTTTGTTTTCTTTGAGCAAACGCTACTCCACCTGAGTAGAATTCAGGATTCCTGATGAAGTAATTTTGAGAACTCCAGTGATTACATAAAGAGTTACAAACATGCCCAGGCCAAATTTTCTTTTTGAGATTCCCACAAGGATGTGAAGTGCCTTGTTTTAGGTTTTTACTATTTGCTCAGCTGTATAAATTACATGGATTTTCTGTTAGTGAGAATTAGATTAATACTCTTATTACCTTAGCATTAATATGCATATCTTTTTGCCACAGATGGATTTGAACAGAAAATTGATTTCTATTGCTTTTCCTTTGTTTCAGTTTTTGGTAACTTCAGTCCTGGGCAACTACAGCTACCTGTGCCAGCCAGTGGATTACAGCCAGAGTGAACTGGGAATGCGGGTACAGTTCTGCAGAAAACTTGTCTTAGGCTCCCATGGGTGTGCAGATAATTTTCTTCATAAAGAGCAGTTTGCATGCCTAAGAAGGCTTTTACTCCAATTTATTGCTTGTAAACCTATATCACTAAATTATCTGCTTTAACAGTTGCGTTTCGCTTTAGTTCTCTGAAATTAATCATCATCAGTCAGCAGAGCCATCTAAGCTTGCTCTTTGATCACTGCAGAGAGGTTGATTTTGCATTCTGAAGATGGTTCTTTATTATAGATATTTCAAATTACCTCTGAAATATATGTGACTCTTTGCATGGATTGTAAGGATTCTGGGTGATTGCTTTCAACAAGAGAACCAATTTTTACATCCTCAACTTTGCGTGACATAAATCTTACCCAACATTTCTTTTAGCATGGGGATGTGACTAAAATTATTCCTTGTCCAGTCATCACGGTGGGGGGGGGTTGGGTCACACCAGCTTCAGCTTTCCAAAATGCTGCATGAGGTTTTTTTTCCAGTTAGAATTCAGAGCTCCCACACTTCGCTTCCAGATGTAACCAGGCGCTGAAGAGATGCAAGCCTGGATATTATCCTTTCAGCTTTTCAGATATTTGCTATCAGGCAAAACCAAAACAAAACAGAGGGAAAAAAAAAAAAAAAACAAAACAAAAAAACCCCAAAGAACTCTTTAGTTTTTCCTGTTCCCGAGTGGGCAGGGTTCACATCCTGCATGGTTGAAAATATGCTGATTTTGGATGACGGTCTAACCGCAGTGCTTTGTGCTGCCCAGCAGATGGCAAGAGTGTGTTGGTGGTTCTTCTTCTCCAAAGTCATCGAGCTGCTGGATACGGTAAGGAGGGCTCAGAGCTCCGTGGCGGGATTGGTGCTGGAAATAAATCGCTTCCTTGTCAGAAAGGGGCAGGGTGCCAAAAGTTAAATGTCCCCGGCTGATCCTGTATTGATTTGCTCGGCGCTTTTCAGCGAGAGCTGATTTGGCGTGTTGTGCTCTGCCTGTTTGTGGGAGTGAAGGCTGATGCTGTTAAAGAGGAGGGCTCAGCTCCTGCAGGCTGCTTTTTTTGACAGTGTTGGGCCTGTGAGAGCCCAGCAGCACGGCTGGGTATTGTGCTCCAAGGCTTCCTCAAGAGCTTCTTTCCAGGAAGGAATTGCTGCTGTCTGATTTGCTTGTCTTTGGGTTTGGGAGACTGGGAATCACCATTAGCTATTTTTGTAACCTTTTACTGTGGAATATTTAGTCTAAACACACCGACTCGAGGTTTTCTTTTGTCTGGCTTCTTCCAGGTTTTCTTCATTCTGCGCAAGAAACAGGAGCAGGTGACTTTCCTGCACGTGTACCATCACGGCTCTATGCTGTTCAACTGGTGGTCAGGGGTCAAATATGTGCCTGGAGGACAAGGTATGTCAGAAAACCTAGCATTTCAGGGGTTTTTTAGGGGGGCTGTGGAGGTAGCATTAGCTGTGCAGATGGGCTGACTGGCAGGTAGGAAGCTCACCTGGTTCCAAAGGTACAAGAGGCTGGGGTGTTCCTTTTTGGGGAGCCATTTCGGCCACGTGGCGTTGACACCGGAATGTCATGGAATGTTTGGGTCAGAAGGTAAAAAATTCTCTCCTCTGCCTCTGAAGCTCTTCTCTGTCTCCAGAGTCTGGATATGGGCTGGATATATTCGGATGCCCCAGCCCTGGCAGTGTTCAAGGCCAGGTTGGACATGGCTTTGAACAAGCTGGTCTAGTGGAAGGCGTCCCTGCCCGTGGCAGGGGGCTGGAACTAGATGGTCTTTAAGGTCCTTTCCAATCCAAACCATTCCATGAATCTGTGATTTTATATGCTGAAAGGAAAAGGAAGGAGAGGGCGTGCTTCCAAGACAGAGCCTGGACTGAAGGTTCATGCAGAAGGGGTGATGTGATGCTTTTTGAAAGCATCACCAGGGTGGCCGTGAGCTCTTCACAGGGTTGGTCTTGCATGGGCTGTGTGTCTCTCATTCATCCTCACTTCTTCACTCCTCAGCCTTCTTTATTGGGATGCTGAACTCCTTTGTCCACATCTTCATGTATGGCTACTACGCCCTGGCCAGCCTGGGACCACGGATGCACCGTCACCTGTGGTGGAAGCGCTACCTGACCATCCTGCAGCTGGTAATTAGTTCCACGTGTCCATCCCTGCCTTTCCCTGTGCTGGGTGTGATGGCCCCTGCCCCAGCCCTTGTTTGCTGCCCTCAGAAATCACCATGTCCTTGGGTGTCCTCGTGTACCACTGTGAATGGTGAACCTGGCGCTGAATTTCAGAAAACTCACAAGAGACCTTCAGTGACCAAATAACGAGCCCTGGCTTTGTAGTGGGAAGGAGAGGAAAAAAAAAGTTAACCCTGTGGATCTTCAGTTAGATTTCTTCCATTTATGTTTCCTCTCTGGAGCCCTGAAAACTCAGCTTGATTTTGGGAGGTGTGGGGCAGTAACTTGGGGAAACTTTGGATTCTCAGTAGGGCAGGAAACTGGGCAGCCTTCATTCAGTTCCTTCAAAAAGGAAAGGTCTGTCTGACTGCAAGCAAACAGGCAGGTTAAAGAGACAGTTGAACTCCTTCTGCAGAGAATCCCCTTGGATTTTCTTTCCCTTATCTATGAAGAGGTGACAAATTCTGGAAACCCTGTGTTTTTTTCAAAGGTACACCGTAAATGCAATGTTCCAGACAAGAGCAGTGATTGTGGAAGAGTTATTTCCACACAAAAAGAAGTTATGCAAACAAAAAGTATTCAAGTACCAGAGAAGAGGAATAGGGTATAAATATATATATATATAAACCAGTGTGCAGTAAAGGCTGGTCCAGAGTTCTTACTTATCCTGCATGGCAAAGCAGACCAAAAAAGCATTGCAAAAGATGAAGAGGTGTTTGTTACGTGAATTATAGCACAGGAAATAAATTTTTATTTAACATCCTTTTTGTCAGGTAGAACTCAGTGCTTCATGGTATTTGAGACAGGTCACTTAGCAATATACCAAAAAAAAAAAAGAGGATTAATGTTTAAATGAATAAAGGTAGTATCAGTAATTCCTCTCTGTAAGCTAAAATGCAAATCAAAATCTTCATGAGCATAATAATCTGATTACCACCGGGGAGGAAACCTCTAGTTTCCGTATTCCAGGATCTCTCTGCCCGTGGCAAAGGAGTGGCACAAGGGCAGTGATCTGCTCCTTGCAGGAGGGGCTGGATTCCAAACCTGACCCCTGCAGCAGTGGGAAAACCTCAGTGTTTGATGGACACTTTGACACCTTTCCATGTTGGGAAAACACTGCTGGGCTTGAAAGGCAGGTTTTCCAGGGGTGTCAGGAGAGGCAAACAGGTGATGCTCTGGGCATAACTTCAGTGAGGGCACTACCAGGATGTTGTGGCAGTTGTGTGGTCAGCTGAGCTACATCTCAGGTAGCTTCCTAATCTGGCTGCTTCTTTTTCCCCCCTCTTCCAGTGCCAGTTTGTGGCCATTGCTGCCCATTCTTCCTACAACCTCTTCACAGAGTGCCCGTTCCCTGATGGCTTCAACACTGCGGTCTTCCTCTACATCCTCAGCCTCATGGCTCTCTTCCTACGCTTCTACTACAGGACCTACATTAGGGGGAAGCAGGACAAGCTCACTTAAAGAAAATCTGAAGGAAAACCAAGGAGGACACTGAGCACAGGCTGAGGAACTTGCACATTCCTGCTGCTTGTAACGCGGTTGCAGGAAAAAAATGTGTTGTGGGGAGTGTGTGTGATCCTCATGTGCTGCCTTCAAATACCTCAAGGTAGGGAGAGAAAAGGAATGACAAAGCCAGGGATGAAGGTATTGAGGAGCTCATTTAATAAGGCTGAGGCAAAGCTAAGCCAGGCAGTCCCCAGCATAGCAGGCTTTTTGAAATCAGCACAGGAAGGTCTTTTTCCCTTCCATCACTGTCCAAGGTCTGGCATCCAACCACAACTCCCCTGTCTCGTTTCTTAGGCTGTAGAGGGTTTCTTTGCATTAACAAATCTATCTCAGCTTGCTGCTCCAGATCAGGCAGGGCCATGTGGCTCCAGCCTTGTCCAAGCAGTGTCCAAGTGGCCAGGACCTCACTGGGAATGCAGGATGCACTCAGCTGTCCACTGCATCCCAAAGCTCCTGCTGGGACTGGGGGGAATTACAGCTGGTGCTTACCCTGGTGGTGTATCTTTATGTAAGCACGAGCATGAAGGAAGCTGGGCATTATGTTGTCTGGCTGGACATGTGCCTTCACTGTCCTGAAGTGAAAGAAGGCATTTTTAGCACTTTCATCCTAAGGAAGTGGAGTAAGAACTGCCATGTACCATTTTCTTATTTGCCTTTGGTTGCTCTCATAACAACAGAGAACTTTTAATGCATGAAGGCTACTTGGTATTGCTCCTTATAGGTGCCATAATTTTACTAGAAAGAATGGACTGAGGTTCCCTATTCACAACATTTTTCCTCCAATTTTTGTTATTATTTTTAATATTTTTTTAAAAAAATTTTGCTTCTCAGCAAGCATAAAGAGCTTAACAGCACCATAAGCAACCACCTCCACTACCTAATATTTGTATTAATACAAAGTGTATAAAAGTCAATTCATTGCCTAGTGCAAAGCTGCAGAGTTCCACTGACTTTAATATATCATTTATTGGCTTTGTTTTTACTCCTAAATCCATTACAGCTAGAATTTTGCACTTATTTTCATCTTCAGACAGTTAAATGCCATTGAAGTTTTGACGTGGCGATGCTTTGAAAAGCCTAAATTCAGATTTTAAACCACGAAGTTTTCTTTTTTCTGATTGTCACTGGTGAGTATGGAAAGCAGAGCAGGGCTCATTTTTATGTCTGTGTGAGCTGGTTTTCTCCCTGTCAGATACTTTCCCCGTGCTAATTGCTAAATAAAGGGTCCTGCTTTTGCACATTGGAACTCTGCTTTTGTTAGAATTTTAAGTAGCAAACCTCTGGGTGGGTCCTTCCTTTTTCCCTTCGGTTGGAAAGGCAGAAAAAAAAAAAAAAAAAAAAAAAAAAGACCTGCAGTGTATCTCCCCTACTGTGCTCATTTTGAGGGTTTCCCCTGGGGCCTCTCCAGTGCAAGTAAAGCTGTTTCATTACTCCTGTCCACTTAAATACTCCCTTACAACCCTCTCCTGCTTAAACCATCGGTACATTTTGCCCTCTGATGTCATGGTAGAGCATTATTTCCTGCAGCTGGGTGAATTATCTGTGCTTACCAAGCAATCTAATGCTCCTTTTCATATACATGGGGGGATCATGAGTAGGTCCCAACCTCGGTTTCACCTCACATAAACTTTTTCAGGTTCCAGTTGCTAATTCCAAGGGCTTCACTAATAATTTTATACCAGAGTAGGCATCACATGTTTCGATTTTCCTTGATTCATTCATAATTCACAGCTGCCTAAAGATTAGAAAAAAAAATGAATGAGATTACTCAATGCTTTTGCAAATCCACTCCTTCTTAAAATATATACATTTGTAAACATGCCATCTATTTGGTTTTTTGTTGTTGTTGTGGGGTTTTTTTTTTGTTTGTTTGTTTTTTAAAGCAGACTATGCAGCTTAATTTGTATCTGTTTATGACAGAGCTTCCTGCAATGGATTCTGGAGTGTGACTGGCCACATAGCTGGTAACAAAAGTACAAAAGTGTGAATTTGTCCCCTGACAACTTGAAATCAGTGGCTGGTCACCTAAATCAGACACCACTGACAATATTTGTCCTAGACCTCTGATCTACCCATTGCTGTCCCTTTTCCTCACAGCCTGAATGAGGGGCCTGATCTTGCATTTTTGAATCGGTAAGAGCTTTTCTTCAGGGCCACTTCGATGGCATAGGATTAAAATGAAGTATTTTCAGTTGACTGATAAGGAGGGATTAAGTTTGCCCAGAAACACCACAGAGGAATAGATATTGGTGTGGAGTATTTGCACTAGCAGGGCAGATAAAATTGGATTGGTGGATCTGAGGGGCTCTGCAGGTCTTGATACCTTATTCTTTTAGAGTTCACTTACTTGTCTCCATTCCATTTTAAACTGGGTTGCCACAATTGGAACTGTCCACCTGGGCCATCCTGTTGTAACAAAAGCAAAAACTTGGGAGTACAGGTATCTGCCCCTGGAATTTGACAGGAGATAAAGACACAGAGTGGGATTTCCCCTCCCAGATCAAGTCCCTGGAGTTGAAGATCACATTCCCACAGGGCTGGGAATTGTAAACTGCAAGTTTGGATGGCTCGTGCTCTCTGGCAGAGCCTGAAGCTTCGAGGATGAACTGAAAGCATCCTGTGGCAGCTGGATTTGTAAAAACCTCTGGGCCCAATGCTGATTCCCCCAGTATCAGTAACAAAGCCTGCAGAATCCTCTGGAAAGGAGCTGGCACAGTTGTGTGGGAAACAACACGCTCAGCTCCACGGCCGGGTTGGCTGTGAGCAGCCTGGGGTGTCACTCGAGCTGAACAGATGACATTTAAGGGCACAGTGGTGTGTAGGTCTCCCCCTCATAAAATGTGGGTCATTGTAGTTCTCAGAGTAGTTTACATGAACAAGATGTAAGGCCTAATGGAAGCAGCCTGTTTAAATGAACAAGCTTGATATCTGCTAGTGCTCAGCATCTTTCCTCCTGTTCCAGTCAATGTAAATTATGGATGTTCTGATCAAATTACTTCTGAATTAACCAGACCATTTATTCAATGCTTACTTTCTGTCTGAAGATAAATGAGAGGGATTCTCATTTTAATCAAAACAAAATACAGAAAAGAAAATCAATTACTATTTAATGTTTTTTCCATCCCCGTGTGATGGAAAGTTTCCAGAGGAACTCGGGCTTAAAATTGCAAAGCAAAGGCAGGAACATAGCTGAGTTATAACTATTGGATTTTTATATGTTATCAGAAAATATGGATCTGTGTGTGTGTGGCTTGTTGTTTTTTTTTTTTTAAAGGACCAAAGAATTACTCTGAGCAATTAATCAAGCAAAAGCAGAATACAGCAGATTGCTTCATACAAAAACATAAAAGTCTGTTGATAGAGATGTAAAGCACCTACAAGCCAGCAACCCTAAATATAGAACAGTGTGAATTTGCTGAATTCATTAATGAATAACTTCATGGATTAGGGCTTGATAGATGGAGTGCTCGCATCCAGATGTTTACTGTGATTTTTTTTTTTTTCAATGGCCTTGTACTTAATCCTCCTGAACAGGAAATACAGAGTCTTTTCCCTGGGGTCTCTCCTGGGGACCGTGGCAGTCTCTCTCTCTGGCCTGAATCGTCTCAACACGGGATCAGGCTGCGAGGAATTATCCAAGTGGCGGGGGCACGGATTTGCCTTTAACCCCTTCGGTGTCTCCTGGGCTTCCCACGATTTCCTCACCATCTGCCACAATGGCACTGTTATTTACCAACACAGGGAGAAGAAAACAAAAGGAGTCGCCCCTCTAGGTGCGATTTTGGGGTCCCTGTCTCCCGTGGGGAGACACAGGGAGTCCCACTGCCACAGAGGAGCAGGGGGGCCGTGGGCAGATGAAGCTTTGAGGCCGGTGTGCATCGCTCCACATCTTGGATGTGTTTATTTTTGTGGTGCTGCTACTCACTGTCAGTCGTGGGGATGGCACTCAGGAGGAGGTGTCTGTGAAAAGACTGGTTGACCCTAAGGTGTCCTCAGCCAGGGGCACCAGAGGGTGTGCAGTGTGTATGTAGGTGTGTTTGGGTGTGTGTAGGTAGAGTCACAGAATGGCCTGGGTTGGAAAGGGACCTTAAAGATGATCTTGTTCCAACCCCCCTGCCATGGGCAGGGACACCTTCCACCAGCCCAGGTTGCTCAGAGCCCCATCCAACCTGGCCTGGGACACTGCCAGGGATGGGGCAGCCACAGCTTCTCTGGGCACGTATTTTTCACATCCCTGACATGATGGCTCTGCTGGGCTTAAGGATGTGATCCTTGTTTTCTCCCCATAGAAATGTTGGTAAGGTAGGGTTGTGGGTACAGCCTGCCTTCAGGTGAGAGAGAATCTCTAGCTTGGGCAGGGTTTCTTCTCCAAAACTCGTATGAACCTCTGCTAGGTGTCAGCTGGTAAAGCAGGGAATCTTAAAAGGACTGGATTTAGGCAGCCCCTTGCTGCTGCCTAGCCAGGTGACTCCCACGTGTCCAGCCTCAGGAGAAAACCTGCCAATGAGGCTGTGGGATAAATCATTAATGGCACCATGTGAAGAAGAATGGGGGGGGAAAAAAGCAACATCACTGTCAGGAGACAGGACAGCAGGTCTTATAACTGGATTAAGAGATCTGAGTGGCAGTGGGAGGTGGAGAGAATGCTAAATTTTGGTGTGGATGTGCTGGAGGGTTAGGAACTGATTTCATGTGTGCATGTGCTCAGGGTAGAAGTGCTTCTGGCTGAATCACTGGGGACAAATAAAGTCTCCATCAGGGAGTACCTGGTTAAAACATTAACAGCACATCTCAGCACTTGAGATGTTTCCCCATTCTGCATGTCATCCTTTCTCTCCAGTACCTCGGCTTTCTGCTGGTAGGACGGCTCTTCAACAGAGAGTTTGGGGGTGTTTACACCAAACTCAAAAAATGAAGGCTATTAAATAAAACTTGCCCTTTAAAATTCCCTGCTTGGAGCAGATGTTTCTTCCCCTTTAGCATCATCCTCCCACTTTCTCCTCACTCTTTTCTCTCCCCTTCCTTTGTACCCACATCTGCAGATACCATACTGGATTCTCAGAACTGGTAAAGCTGCAAAGTAAGTAGTCACAAATTACTCACATGCTCTACAAGGAGCTGAAATTTCCTGAGATATCAGTTAATAACATACATTTTCTTCATAGGGTTTTCTGGGAGGCTTTCATCCTGATGAATTTGGGCATTTTTGCATAATCCCATCTGCCTGCAAAAATTCAGGATGTGAACACTGCAACACAGTGCTCACAATTTAGACAGGCTAGAAACTTGGTTTGAAGGGAGAATTTAAATTCAGTGTAGTCCCTCCCAGGCATTCCCTATTATTAATGAAGGAATGACAGAATGGATACAACCATCTGAGAGGCAGCAAGTTTACCAGCCCTCTGTGCCCCTCGTTGTGCTCTGTGTGGTGCCCACCATCACAGATGTCTGGGGAGGTTTCCTCTTGAAATACTATTATTCCTGAGGCAACGTTTGGAGGGAGAAGGCCTTGCATTATAGGAGCTGACAGAGCTGGAAAACCAGATTAATTTTGCAGTGTGGAAGCCCTTCTCTGGTTATAATCCCTGACATGCCTTGGCAACAGACCAGCCACTACTTGTTGGGGTGCACAGGTGTGCCTGTGGTGTGTTTGTATTTAGTGTGGACTTTGCTAGTCCATTAAATAGCTCTAAATCACAGGGCCATTCTTTTCAAAGGGGCTGCTCTAGAAAACTCACCTGTGATTTTGCTTCTAGGAATTATTTGTGTGAGGAAAGCGGTCCTTTACTTCACTGGCACGGTGGCAGAACAGGTCTGTGATTCTGTGCTCAGTTCTCAGAGGGAAATTACAGAACATGGGCAAATCACCACTTACAGAAAACATCTAATGCAAGTATGGTTTTCTATGTTGGCACTGCCTTTAATATCTTTGGGCATATTTCACACACAGAGGCAATGTTTTAAATTAAGGGAAAACCACTGTGCAGGGTGAATCTTTGTAAACTACTTGATGGAGCTATGAATATTGCCATAGGGATTCAGGAAAAAATGCCACTGCAGCGATGCCAAATGGAAAGCAAAATGGTTTTTCACTTAATTTAGTATTTACACTCAATTTTGTTAGAAACCCAGAAACTCCACAAGAGTGGTGTACATGGATATAGGTACTCATCCTACAGTATTTATATGCATATTTAGTATATTCACCTGTAGACCTTGAGTAGAATGGATGATTTTACACTTTGAATATAAAAAGTGAGTTCTTAACATGTATTGCAGTACTGAACTGTAACTGAAGCAAAGCTGCTTGGATTCCTTTTCTCTAATAAAATGTGCATTTACAGAAATGTTTCAGACTTGGATGTGGGTTTAAGAATGCATCTGAGGGAAAGAACAGCCCCCTTTGCAAATGCTCACATGAAGGTAGAAATGCTGTCTGCTGGCTGGGGAAGCACCTTTTGGAGCTGCACTAATTCCACGAGAAACCGGGGGGGAGGAGGAGAGTGGGAGAGCAACCACAAAGCTAAATAAAAATACCCAATGCCTTCCTTTGTTCTCATTCCACTGGGAAAAGCACGCAGGGGGTGGTGGTGGGGGGGGTGATACACGCCAAGAGGCGCCAGGAATCCCTCGGGCTGTCGGTGCTGATTTTCATTAGAGGTGAGTGGGGGTTTGCAGCTGCGCCCAATCCCTTTACCGAGCAAATCCACGCGTGGGGGGCCGCTCCGTAATCCCCAGGCGCGGCGGGGGCGGGGGCGAGGTCTGGGGAAGCGGGCGGGTGCCCCGGGGGGTGAAGGGCGAGCTCAGCCCCCCCATCCTTCCCGGGCACAGGTGCCCGCCGCGCCCGCCTTCCCCCATCCTCGGAGCGCTCCCCGCGCCGCCAAACCTGTGGGCATCCCCTCGGCACCTGTGGGCATCCCACGACTGAAACCCGCTCCCAGAGCGCACCCGCGCCCCGACGCGGGTCCTTTTTGGCGGGGCGGGGCGGGGCGCGGTGGGATGGGATGGGATGGGGTGGGATGGGATGCGCGGCATCCCGGTCGTCCCCGGGGGATGCTGGCGCTGGCTGCGCGGGGGCGCGGAGCAGGAGGGATCCTCTTTGACGTCAAGCGCCCATAATATAATGATCGCTCGTTCATATCCGGGTCCCCGGGCGGCTCCCCCGGGCCGCGCTCGGCCGCGCTCGGCCGCGCAGTGAGGGGAGGCGGGTCGGGCAGGGCAGGGCAAGGCAGGGCAGGGCAGGGCAGGGCAGGGCAGGGCAGGGCAGGGCAGCGCGGCCGCCCGGAGGTGCCCGGCGGCGGCGGCGGCAGCGGGGCCGGCGAGCGCAGCATGCCCGCCGCCTCAGACGCGCCTGCCTCCCGCCGCTGCCGCTGCTGCCGCTGCCGCTGCTGCCCATGGAGATCGCGCTGGTGACTCTGGAGAACGGCGGCACCACGGCCATCGCGGGCGGCGAGGATGCCGCGGCCGCCGGCGGCCGGGCGCGCTGGCGGGGCAACTTGCTGCACATCGCGGGCTCGCCGCAGCTGAGCGACGGCAAGGAGGGAGCCCCGCCGCCCGCGCCGCCGCCGATGCCGCCGGGGGACGAGGAGCCGGAGCGGCCCCCGCCGGGGGACGAGGAGCCCGAGCGGCCCCCGCCGGGTCCCCGCGGGGGCGGCCCCGAGGAGCGGCCGGCGGACAGACGAGCCCCCTCCGCGCCGCCCCGGCCGCCGCCCCGAGCCCCGCGCCCAGGCGCGGACGTGGGACCCCCGGAGGAAGGGGGACACCGCCGGGGCATGGCCATGGCGGCGGCGGGGGACGAGGAGGAGGAGGCGGCGGCCGCGGTGAACCCGGGCTCCATGCACCACCAGCGGGTGCTGATCAACATCTCCGGGCTGCGCTTCGAGACCCAGCTGGGCACCCTCAACCAGTTCCCCGACACGCTGCTGGGGGACCCGGACAAGCGCATCCGCTACTTCGACCCGCTCCGCAACGAGTACTTCTTCGACCGCAACCGGCCCAGCTTCGACGGCATCCTCTACTTCTACCAGTCCGGGGGAAAGCTCCGCCGGCCCGTCAATGTCTCCATCGACGTCTTCGCCGACGAGATCCGCTTCTACCAGCTGGGCGAGGAGGCCATGGAGCGCTTCCGGGAGGACGAGGGTTTCATCAAAGAGGAGGAGAAGCCCCTGCCCCGCAACGAGTTCCAGCGCCAGGTCTGGCTCATCTTTGAGTACCCCGAAAGCTCCAGCTCAGCCCGGGCCATCGCCATCGTCTCCGTGCTGGTCATCCTCATCTCCATCATCACCTTCTGCCTGGAGACCCTGCCCGAGTTCAGGGACGAGAGGGAGCTGCCTGTGCCCCTGCCCCCACAGGGTGGAGGTTTGAATGGCACCGCCGGGGACTCCCCGGCCATGCAGCCCCCCAGCAGCCTGGCTGATCCCTTCTTCATCATCGAGACCACCTGCGTGATCTGGTTCACCTTTGAGCTCCTCGTGCGCTTCTTCGCCTGCCCCAGCAAGCCCGAGTTCTCCCGCAACATCATGAACATCATCGACATCGTGGCCATCATCCCCTACTTCATCACCCTGGGCACCGAGCTGGCCCACGAGCAGCAGCAGCCCGGGGCTGGCAGCAGCAATGGGGGAGGGGGCCAGCAGCAAGCCATGTCCCTGGCCATCCTCAGAGTCATCCGCCTGGTCAGAGTCTTCAGGATCTTCAAGCTCTCCAGGCACTCCAAGGGGCTGCAGATCTTGGGACAGACTTTGAAAGCCAGCATGAGGGAGCTGGGCCTCCTCATCTTCTTCCTCTTCATCGGGGTGATCCTCTTCTCCAGCGCCGTCTACTTTGCTGAGGCCGATGACCCCGAGTCTCACTTCTCCAGCATCCCTGATGCTTTCTGGTGGGCAGTGGTGACCATGACCACCGTGGGCTACGGGGACATGAGACCTGTCACTGTGGGGGGCAAGATTGTGGGCTCCTTGTGTGCCATTGCAGGTGTGCTCACCATCGCCCTCCCCGTCCCTGTCATCGTGTCCAACTTCAACTACTTCTACCACCGGGAGACCGATCACGAGGAGCAGTCTATCCTCAAGGATGAACACAGCAGTGCTCAGGGCAGCACAGCCGGGGCAGATGCGAAGAGAAGAGCCAGTACAAACTCTCTGAACAAATCTGTTGTGCACTTGGAAAACAGCGAGGAGTTCAACAACGGCACCAGCTCCATAGAAAAAGCCACCATCAAAGCAAAAAGCAATGTAGATCTCAGAAAATCCCTCTACGCTCTCTGTCTGGACACCAACAGGGAAACAGACCTGTAAGGAGAGGAGAGAGTTAGAGTCCAGAGATGCAGAAGGGTTTTCTGGTGTCAGAAACTTGCTACTATAATTATTCTTTCAGTACCAATTAGTTTTTTAAAAGTCAGGCTATATTTTATAAATTGATCACTGTCCTGAGCAGTCCTCCAGGAATACATGTTTTTATGTTCTTTTTCCATGACACAAAGGGTCACCTATTTTTAAAATAGACTAAGAATAAGCTACACTCCATGATGCAGGAGCTGGCAAATTATGACAGTGAAAAATCTAATTTGTAGAAACTTATTTTAGCAAATGGTGGTTGGTTTTAAATGGGTAATTTGTAACCAATTCAGTTGCTCCAAGTTTAGTATTAAAGAGTTGGGGGGGGATGTATGTGTGGAGAATGAATGGACTGGGGGGGGGGGGGAGGGAGGTTGAGGGCTTTTGTACTGTAGTTTCAAATTGAAATAATTCCAATATATTTTATATTTGTATGAGTGTATTTATGGTTGAGAGGGGATTTCTTATTCCTGTGAAATATGACATCATTAAAGCACTAGGAACATTGGCAGATCAGCACTTTCAGAGTTTTCCACTTGTGATCAGTAGAGATCTGGTTATCCTGTATGTGAAGTGAATTTGGTGCTTTGAACCCTAGAGCAGAACACTTCTGTCATCATTGATATGTTAGTTTCTTGTGAGCCTTAAATTATTAAATATTGTAGATATACTTCTTTATAAATAATTTTATTAATTACCTTCCTGTTTCAGAATTTCTAAACAATCCAGTCATGTGCTTACTTGTCCCCATTCTGAAAAGTATGTGCAGCTTTTTTTTTTTTTTTTTTTTTTTTTTTTTTTTTTTTTTTTTTTTTTTTTTTTTTTTTTTTTTTTTTTTTTTTTTTTTTTTTTTTTTTTTTTTTTTTTTTTTTTTTTTTTTTTTTTTTTTTTTTTTTTTTTTTTTTTTTTTTTTTTTTTTTTTTTTTTTTTTTTTTTTTTTTTTTTTTTTTTTTTTT
>NW_020955963.1:378837-414735 GCF_003031625.1 Empidonax traillii | reverse complement strand
TTTTACAGTTTTATGCCTTTGTTACATTTTTGAGACTGAAAGTATCTTTTCTGTCTGCTGTTACTGGTTTGGATCCAAGTGCACAACAGATCAAAAGCGTGAGGGAGTGGACAGACCTAACAAGAAAGTAGAATATCAGTGCAATATCTGCAAAACTGTTTTTGTTGTACACTCCAGATCACCTTGGCTCGTGTGTCAGTCACCTTTCTGTACCCACACACCGTCTGTGTACACAGTTCACTGGTTTCAGTTATCACAGACTGGGAATGGAATGGATGGCACTTGAGGAGTTGAACGTGGCATGGCCGGGCTACTTCAATAACCACTGCGTGGCTTTTGTCTCAGACTGGGATGGAAAGTGTCATCTTTCATCAGAACACATCCTCCTTTGCTTTCTATTTCCAAACAAAACCTTCTCAGCGCTGTGGATTTTACAGTTCAGACGATGCTGAAGGACGAGTGACACGTTCATTGTCTCCATCAGCGTGGTACAGTTTGCTGGTGAAGACTGGCACAGAGTTGCTCCTTCAACTCAGAGAGCTGTGTTACCTTTTCTCATGCGAAGGACACCTCTGTTTCCCCCCTCAGACTCCTGTTTTACTGCTGAAGGATGTTCCATGCCTCTCCCACACACAGTGGCACAGCAAGACTAGAAGACAGAGAAGGCTTGGTTGTCAACGCTCCAGGTTTGTTTTCTGGCAAATTTTCTCATATAAGTAAGCAAATCTCGGTGGGGATTAGAATTTATGCAAGTACCTCAGATATATGTTCGGCCATAAATTTAAATCAGCTTTGCAGAGCAGCGCTCTGACATTCTCTCTCAGCCAGACACAAATGCTGCTTCCCTGCCCCTTACTGTGCCCCCTGATGATAATGCCCAAATGCACCACGTTTTTTTCCCTTCTTATTTGATAAAATAAGTGCCAAGCAAGTTGTATTTTTTGTGAACACAGAGCTCAGCCCTAACCCTGGGGTGAGGGGAAGGTCGTTGAACCTGGTAATAGGAAACAGCATCTTTCACGTTGATTTTAGGTGTAGGTTTCTTGTTTATTTGTTTATTTAGGTTGGGAAGCGATGCCATAACATGCTGAGAAGCTGCAACAAGACTGACAGGCAGAGTGCCCCGTGCAGCTGCACTCCACAGGCAGAGCTCCTGTTTGCTTTGATGGGAGTTTTTGCAGCAAGGGGAAGTGCAGAATCAGCCCTTTGGGGAGGCTGAATCTAAGATGAAACAAAGAAGTGCTGTAATTCCCTGTTGCACATGCTGAGATCTAGATCACTGATAGACTTACTTAAAGCTTTTTGCTCAGACAGGTAATTTGATTTGCTTTCAGTGATCGAATCCATCTGACTCACCTGAAGAAGTACCAAGCAATTCAGTGAGGTTTTTAGGATAAAATGTTGGGTTTGTCTTTCTCTAACGACTCCCCCCACCTTCCTGACCACTTTTGTCATCCAGAGTTTGGTCTTCCAACTGCATGTTGTGTTGAATTGGACTGTCAGCTCCCCAGAGCAGGGGCAAGTTGTCCATACAGTCCCTTGTTTAACAGTGGAACCCTGGATATGGATGTTAGTGATCTGGATTACATCCCTGTAGTTATTGCAGTTAGTGGAGTAACACTAAGCTGCTGTGGGTGAAAACAGATCAGGGATGTGGGGAGTGGGATGAGCTGATCTCAAAAGCCCATTGTCAATCTGAAAGGAAGGCCTTGTCTTCCTCCCTCCTTTTCAGTTTTCCCCTTCCCACTGTGTGCCCTTTTGTTGCTCACCCTGGACTGGTTCTGGCCTTGTGGAAGTGCAAGCACTGCTTTCTCTTCCAGGAGCTGCTTGAGCTCACTCACCAGGCAGAAAATCCAGTGCAGTGACAACAAAGTAGATCTTTTCCTGTAAAATTGGTGAGTTGGAAAGTGAGTGCCGGAGCTGGTGCGAGGAAGGGGTGGGGAAGGTCAGTGGTGTTGAATCATTCCTCAGCCTTCAGTTTGAATATGCTGTGTTTTTCCTTAATAATGCAACAGAACCTTCCAATAGAAAGAAAACCCAATTATTCTCAAAATATGGTTGAAAATATTTTTTTTTTTTGCTTGTATTTCCAAAGAGCTGCCAAGCACAGTTTAGGCAAACTCGGCTCTGATACCTTCTTTACAAATAATGCATAATTTCTATTGGCTTATAAGGCAGTAAAGGCTTTGCTTTCTAGTGAGAGAGACTGCTGCCAAACACGAAATCATATGACCAGAAACATGGTTAGTGCAGCAAGGCACTGAGCATGGGCTCAGCTTTAAGCACACAGTGCTCAGCAGGTGTTTTTGGTGGACTGAGCTTTGAGATGGTGTGTTTTGAGATCAGGAGTTGGACTTTGATGATCCTCTGTGGGTCCCTTCCAGCCCAGGGTATTATTCTGTGGTTTTGTGAGTGTAATTCCACTTTCCAGTGGCGAGAACCTGCTTTTGCTGTCGTGGATTTCAGGATCAAGAAGCTTCACTGGGCTCAGCAGGCAGCTTGAGTCCTTGCTTGGGATACAGAGCAGTGCAGGAGCCACTAAATGATGCAAATTTCTGCCAGAAAAGAGTATGAGAGTAAGAGAGAACTGGGGAAATATGAAACAGGAACAAAGTTTTGGCTACATGTGCCAATTCTAGGCCCATTACAAGAAGGAAATCTGTCCTAACTGTTACTGATTTTATCTTAGCTGGCCTGGAATGAATAGCAAGCTGAATAAAACCTCTTTGCCACATCAAAAGCATCAAGGTAGAGCCTAATGAATAGCAAATCATTGAAAACAGATAAAAAAACCCCAAACAAACCCAACTGAACAGCAAACCAACATTTTTTTTTGTAAAGTCTTTTGACTAGGAGCTACAACACAGAAGATTTCTCACCCCAGAGGGGCCTATATGCCATAGTTATTAATGTCTTGTCATTTTGTGGGGGACAGTAGGTACTAAGATGGATTCTTCCATGCTGGGGATGCTGAGGTGAATGTTCATTTGGGTCACCAGTGATGCAGGTTTGGTTTGCTTAGGCTGGCCCCAAGGGGAGCCTGCATTTCCCTTCCACTTTTCCATCATTCTAAAAAAAAAAGGATAAAGCAGTAACTAGCAGTTATGTAATACCATTCACCTCCTAGTGCTTTGTGAACAATAGGACAGTGATCTGTACACAAACAGGGTGAAGAAAAGGCTGTGGAAGGGAAGGCAGAGCCTTTCAAAGGGGGAGAGAGGCACAAATAGGCATGGGCTTGGCTGGACTGGGACATCTGAAATGCAGATCTCAGGGAAGAGAGAGATTCACCCTGTGGTCCCAGTGGCTCTGCAGGCAAAGGCACTTCCAATCTCGTGGAGGATACATGTGCACATAAAAGGTCTTACTCTTCTGAAGTGTATCACAGAATCATTTAGATTGGAAAGGAACTTCCCAATCATCGAGTCCACCCTGTCACTGATCCCCACCTTGTCCCCCAGCCCAGAGCAGCGAGTGCCACGTCCAGTCGTTCCCTTGGACACCTCCAGGGATGGGCACACCACCACCTCCCTGGGCAGCCCCTGACAGCGCTTAACTATCCTTTCTGTGCAGAAATTCCTCTTCCTGATGTGGTACCAGCGCAGCTCGTGCCGAGGTCAAGCGGGGAGAGCGTTTGTGGGCTCGTGACGGGGCCGTGGGGAGGGACGAGCTCTCCTGCTGACATCTGTTCCAGTCACTCAGCAAGATGTCATGACCAGTCCTGAAATTTGACAGGGGGCCCTCCAGGCTGGTTGCTGCCAGACTGGGGGAGTAATGAAAGGAGGGCTTTGAAGCACCTAATCAAGATTTTTGGCCTTGCCGCTTGGCTGGTGGTGGGATCAGTGTGTTGTCAGGCAGGCAGTGTGTTGGAGACACCTCACTCCATAGGATAACATAGCTACAAATGTCTAAAAAAATGAAATAGAAATGGTCTTTGTAATAATAGAGCCTGTGAACAACCAAAGTTGTTGTTCCAAAATCATTCTGACAAGGCTTATGCCTTCAGCACCACTAAATTTTTATTTTTTTTTTTTTCATAATGTGCCATTTAGTGTGTTTGTAGTGTTTGCTTTGTGGTTGGTTGGTTTTGGGGTTTTTCTTTTCAGTTTCTTGTTGTATGCATTCACTGCTCCCCAGGTCTCCTTGTCTGCTTCTTGAAGTTCTGTTGCTCATGCCTAAATTTGGGACCATGGGGTGCTGACACTCTTCAGTGATTATCATGCTCTCTGACATCACTGTGGCAGTTTATAGGAGGAACAAACACAGAAATTCTCCACTAACTACCTGTGGGTCCATTGGCCAGAACATCCCCCATTTTTATGTGATGAAACGTGGTGAAAGATAGATGTGGGTCTTGTGCCATTAAAATCATATGAAATAAAAAGCTTTATGTTAATTGGAATAGGAAAAAAAAAGTAAAGCTCGTAATGATATGAGTAAAAAATTCATTGGAATTAGAAGCTGCAAAGAGAAATACCAGATTGTTTTAGGACAAAGAACTGCATTCAGACACAATTGGTTTTTATATATTGCAGTGCTTTCTTACTTGTTTAATGTAGTAATGTAGAGTCCTCATTTGGACTCCAGTTTCCTTTGTTTTCAGAGAATTTCTCCTTAGTTTGACTTGGTGTGACATGAAAATGAGGTTACCCCTTCCAGTGGAACAATGTTGCTTTGAATTTTCAGGAAATTCACCTGGTCTCCAGAAATGACCTGAATCTAATAGTAAAATTAATAACCTTCCTAGCTGGCAACAAAATGTTTTCATTGGAGCGTGGTCTTCCCAGCACACATAATCTATATGATTACTGCAGAATTACTGATTTTTCCAGATAGTATGCAGAATTTACCAACAGTAATCTGAAAAATTCTCTCATGCCTTCGTAATTCACTTTCAGCAGGGGGATGTTTCCAAATAAATCAGCGCAGGTTTTACTGCTTGACTGCCAGGCAGGAGACAGAAAAGGAAGATATTTCTGTGTTTCAGCCACGGTGTGCCATGGAGAGTGTCATTTACAATCTTGAGGTAAAATTCCTTCCTTTCAATGGTTGCACTCCAATGGTGGTGTCCCACCTTCCCCCCCCCCCCCCAAAAAAAATCTCACAGATCCACACCAGGGTTTTCCTTGTGCCCTGCAGACTTAGTAGGGACTAGTTATATTCTACCATGTTTCATTTGCTCCAGTTCAACACATGTAAAACCCCTTCTTCTTCTTCCAGTTCCTCTCCTTCCTCCCTGTTTGTAACCAGATTAGGGAGGTGAAAAATTATTTGAATTATGAAAGCAGTGTAGCCTTATAATTTTTTTCCCCGTCTTGTTTAAAACTGATTTGAAAATCTGCGGGGGTGTAATTGAGGGAAGGCTTTACCATGAATTCACAGAGCAAATTGGTCTGGGTTTTTTAGCTCGGAAAACACTATAATTTTCAAGGCAGTGCTGCATAAGAGGTTTATTTAAAGGAAGGTTAATGTGAAAATACATGTTGTTTTATTATGCAAGGGAAGGATGCAAAGGAACAGTCAGTCTGGAAGGTGACAAGGATCATTCTGGGAAGGAATACCCTCCAGCTAAAGCTCAGCCATTGAAGGAGACAATGTTCCTGAAGCCAAATAAGAAGCAAAGGCAAGAGCAGGAGTCTGTGGCTGAGACATCAGGGCATTTGCCTAAGTAAGGAAAGGTGGCTCAAAGAGTTGTTTCTGGATTTCAGCCACTGGGCAAAATACCTGCACGGTATCCCTCAGGGTGGTGTTTCAGAAGTCTGCTCAGTGGTTTGAAATAAAGGATGCACACAGGTATCCCTGTGCGTAGGAGAGTGTGCTGAAGTGTGGATCCAAGGCAGGCACGGGCATCTTCCAGCAAAGGACAACATTCCTGTCAGATCCCCACTGCCCACTGGATCTCCATCTGAGTGATGCTGACAACTGACACTGGCAGCAGAGCAGAGGCTGAGAAGTGTAGGGCTTTGGAGCATGAGGGAGGAATCTCTCTGGGAGGCTTGGAAACACTGTGTATTTCCAGATGGAATTCGCGCTGCCTCCTGCTAGTGGAAAAACGGGGTAGGTTCTGTTCTTAATAAGGAAGCTGGATATTCCACTGAGGAGGAGATACAAATTCTCATAGACATCCTGACTGCATCTATATTAGAAAACGAAATGTGCCCGAGGACCATTGCCTGGCACTGGGGCCAGCTGGCAGCAGCAGCCTGTGCTGTTGGGAGGCTCCCCCCAAAACAAGGTGTTCGGCACACAGCCTAGTGGGCTCCGTTCCTGGCCTCTGCTGAGTCCCACATCGTGCCCAGGAGGTATTTTGGGAGACAGTTCTTGGGTACAGACTTAAGAGCGTGACCAGGCGCCATTAGCAGGGTAGCTGATTGTGATTAATTGCCTGGGAACATTCCCTCAAACTGTTTAGGTGGCAAATGCAGATTAGAACCCTGCTTTGAGGCCAAGCAGCATCTTCCCCTCAGATAATTTCTTTGGAGTACCCTGAAAGCTCTGCTTGTTGCCCCTTTTGGTACATTCTTACCTGAAACAAGAACTAGTCTCTATTCACTGAGCACAGTTATTTCTGCTGGAATCTGTTCTCATCTAACTCTGCTTCCACCTGTGCTCATCTGTATTCAACTCTACTAAAAGTCACCACACAAACCCCCGACTTTTCTAGCTGCACAAGTGAGAGTGGGATATTGTTTCTTTGGGTTTTGACTGATTTTCCTGTTTGCACAGCCCTAGTGTTGGGTGTGCCTTGTGTTTCGCTCACTGGCATCTTGTAATTCTGCTTGGAATCACAACTGGGGCCCTGGTGGCCTGAGCACATTCGCTGGTCTTCCTTATCCATCGGGCTCACCATAAAAAAAGAAGGGCAAAAAAACCCCCAAACAAACACAAAAAAATCCCAAACAAAACAAAAGAAAAAACTAAACAAAAAAAAACCAAACAAAGGCAAAACAAAACAAGAAGGGTTGGACACACAGTGCATGCCTGTGTCAGTTCATGGTCAGCCTCACCTAAAGGATCTCCTGCAGATGTTTGCTTGGCCTCTCTGACACAGGCAAGGCCCTTCTGTGCTGGCCCAGGGTGTTTCCACTGTGGACTAAGTTTACTCACCTTTGCATGTGTGCTAAAAGGGTAATTTGGTCCCAAACTAATTGCAAGCCAAAAGGGAAACAACAAAAGGAAAAGATAAATATGTACTTTTGAGCATAGTTAGCTTCCACATGGCTTTGACTTCTCCAAATGCTTTGAGGGAGCCTCAGAAAAATGGATGTGCAAGGACTGGTGTGAAAGCATCACTAAGCTTCCCTTACAAAGTCCTGGGATTTTGGATGTTATACTGGAAGCAAAAATATTACAGGCATGTGTAGCTGTGTTCTAGTGCTGTGGAAACCATGGACCACCCAGCACGGGCAGGACCACCACTAGAATTCTTCTGTGACTTCAAAGTGACTCTGTGTCCCAGCAGCTGCTCTGCTGGGCTCTCCAGGGACTGGATCATGAGTTACATTCAGCCAGACTGAGAAGAAAGAACACATGTCTAGAAGAAAACTTCCACTTAAAACCTTTTCTGGCTCTGTAATCCATGGATCTCAACAGCTCTAACTACATTAATTTAAGATGTTAATGCTGTCAACCACACCAGCAAGTGGGTGAGAAATAAGACCTTCTGAAGGAACCACTAAGGACAGGTGAGCCTATCAATGGTCTTCCCTTTTTTAGGGTTCTTGGAGGGAGGAAAATTCAATCATCATCAAAGCCAGTAAGGGGCGGAGGGGGAGGGCTTTCTGTTACTTTCTCAGAGAGAGAGAAATCGTAAAGTCATTTTTTGCAGCATTCATGGACATTGAAATATAAATTTAAAATATTTCAGAAGCACATGCCGGTCTCTTTTCGCTCTGTAGTTACCGATTAGTCCATTCCAGGAATCCTACTCAGATAGACTCGAGGCCTGCAGTCACATCCTTTGTTTTCCTTGACTCCTGACAGACCAAATTAACTGGAGACCTCTCCTAACAGCGATGGAATGCTGGTGGCATGTGGTGTGAGGACAGTGTGGAAACAATATTGCTTGTTGCCTGAACTCAGCTTGCAAAATGGCATCAGGGCATGTCCTGTCTACACGAGTCTCTCAGACAAAGCAGGTGATGCTGGGGAGGTGTGTGGAGGCTCTGAATTTGGGAGAGAAGATGATATGAGACTGATGACTGGAACAAAATGCTGAAGCCAAAATGCTTTGTCCCTGGGGAAGCTCTCCCACAGTCAGATGCAGTGCTGTTTGGCTGTCTGGATTAAATTCCAGGACTGCACGTGGCTCTGAAGGTCCTGCCTGGGACTTTTTTTTTTTTTTTTTTTTTTTTTTGTCTGCTGTTGGGTAACAAACCCAAACATACAGGAACGAGAACCTCACACACTGTCCACTTCTCATCCCTGTGAAACCCTTGTCTGATTTTCTGGTGGAATTGTCATGGGTGTAAAATCAGTCTGTGAAATTTCCTCCCCTTGTTTGCATAGAGCCCGGAGGCAGAACCCAATGTAACATACTTTGAATTTGTTTTCCTTTTTAGAAGGGGCTTGTGTTTTGGATTTTTTTTTTTTTTTTCCTGGGCTAATGTACATCTGATGTCAGGCTTCCCAGATGAGAATGGTTAGGCTGGTGCTGACATTTTTAGAAATATGTGCGAATGGAAAAATATCCCGGGAGTGCTGCCAGTGGCTGGTTTTGTAAAGTTTTAGTCTCTGCTGAATAGGAACCATGAGCCAGGTACCTGCACTGAAAAGAAGCCTTACTCATAAAGTGTCTTACCCAGGTGTGTGCCCTGCGTGCATCCTCTTTTTTTTAAGGAAAGGGCAGGAATGAATTTTGGCTGGCTGTGACTCATCCTATTCCCCTCTCTGACCAGATGACAAACAGCCCATCAGCACCTATCCCAAAGGGAGAAGATCTTTCCCAGGAGCAGCGACAGGGAAAGGTTCCTGGCCAAATAAAAAAAGGGTTTTCCAAGGTTTAACTGTGAGGGTTCAGAAAAATCTGCCTGATCTGTGGCTGTTCCTGGCAGCGTGGTGCTGACACGGCCGGGACAAAAGCAGAGCTGAGCTGATGTGCAGCGAATCAGACCTGCAGCTTGGGGGATGAGTGCAGCTGATTAGCGATGCTGTGAATGTCAGTAATTTTTGTAGGGTTCTGCAGCCTGCTCTCACTGACTGCCTCATCAGAGCAGATGCCTCGTTAGCAGCTGGGGGGCTCAGGGGGGGCTGCACGGGGGTTAAGGCAGAGCAGGATGTGCTCTGAGGGTGCAAAATCAGCTCGCTGGGAACAGACCCACTGTGCCTGCATCCAGGTTTGCAGCCAGCTCCCGCTGCGTGGCTGGCTCCGTTGGGTTTGGATCTCAGTAGGAGCCCGGAGCCAGGAGCTGGTGCTTTTCACTGAGGCAGAGCAGTTGTCAGAGAGCAGCTCCGGCCGGGCTCGGTGCTCAGCCTGCTCTGCCAACTGGGGAGAAGCAGGAGCTGCTGAGCTGCCCCGTGGTCACCGGTGGCTCTCCTTGTGCTCTGGTGGGATGCCATCCTGAGGGATGGCAGGGTGCCTTTCTGCTTCGCAGCATCCTTCTCCCCTCCCTCTCTCAGCTCTCTGGTGTTGGCGAGGCTGAATTCGGGGACGTGGCTGTGCCCTGTGCCCCACACACCAGCCCACGTGCTGTGGAGTGCCCATTGTGGCCCTGGCAGCACTCCCAGGGCTGGCTCGTGTCGTGGATGGCTCCCCCAGGCAGGGCACTGAGGCTCGGCGGTGCCTCTAGGTGGGATGGCTCTCTCAGCCAAATTTGGCAACAGGGACACCGGCCTTGAAGAAGACCATTTCTTTTCCCAGCTTTTGGAAAGGTGGCTGACTGCCTGGGGGAAAGACAGACCAGAATTAAAACTACTTCTTTTAGGCCTTAGCTCTCCTTGGCTGTTGCTCCATAAAAAAAGGACAGACGTGGTGAGCATTTGGCATTTGGTCTATATGCTTTTAATCACCTGCTTTTGCAGTAAGCCCAGAAGAGCTCAGGCAGTTGGCCTGGATGATCATTGTAGGTCCTTTCCAACTGAAAATATTCTATTTTCTATATTTCTATTCTATTTTCTAAAGCTCTGAATCACCCAGGAGAGAGGGCAGATGTGCTTGATTGGTTCACATTGGTTCACAGGATTGGAAGGCATTTGATCTGCTGCCATTGTTTAGAGAGACAGCTAAATTTTGTCGTTGGTGTGGTGATGGATTTTTTGTGAAATCTGTTAAAAAACTGGTGATGCTCACCTGACCAGACACTAGCAATACTTTTTTCATTTCAAACCGTGCAAAACATACAGTATTTTTAACAGACCAGTGGTGGACAGGAAGAGCCCCATATTTGAAATCCGATTTTGAAATTAATCTCGTGATGCCGTGAAGTCTGACTCATGATTGTTGAATTCTCAGGCTGTGCTACTCTGTCAAAAGCAGCCTTAGTTTGAAAGAAATGCTGTAGAAGGGCTGCAAAAGAGGGGCAGAGGCCCAAACATCCTCACCTTGAAGCCAGTCAGGACTTCCAGGGTCTAGAACTTTCACTGAAAGCCTTATGCATGATTTGTTTTCCCTTTATATTCTTTTACCACTGCAAAATAAACATAACAGTCTACTGCAAAACAAGTAAAACATAATCTGCCATTTTTCTCCTGGCCATTTTGAAATAGCCTACCCAAACAGCCAAAGAATGGCATGCAGGCAGTTTGTGAAATCATTTTGCATGAAGGGATTTCAAAAAGCTTCCCCAAAAGCTACCTACAAGTTATTAACTCACATTTGGGAACCATCTGCCTAGTGGCTTTTTAAAAATAATGCTATAAGCACACAGGCTAAAAGCAAGGAATATTTTACAAAAGCATATTTTCCAGAAAAAAAAAAAAAAAAAGAAAAAAGAAAACAGAAAGAAAGAAAAAGGCAAATACCCAAATAATTGAGGGAAAGAGCAGACACTGGAGATAGGGTCTTTCTGAAGCTTTAAGCTCCAGTCTGGGGAGACCCCTCCTGCAGAGGGTCCACTTAATTGTGGCCTTCCAGGACCGAAGGGAGTCCACAAGGAAGATGGAGAGAGACTATTTCCAAGGGCCTGCAGTGACAGGACATGGGCAATGGCTTCAAACTGACAGAGAGCAGGTTTAGATTGGATATCAGGGAGAAATTGTTCCCTGGGAGGGTGGGCAGGCCCTGGCACAGGTTGCCCAGAGAAGCTGTGGCTGCCCCATCCCTGGCAGTGTCCCAGGCCAGGTTGGATGGGGCTCTGAGCAGCCTGGGCTGGTGGAAGGTGTCCCTGTGCATGGCAGGGGGGGTGGAAGGAGATGATTTTTAAGGTCCCTTCCAACCCAAACCATTCTGTGATTCTGTGCCTGGAACTTGGGCTGGAGAGATTCCTGCTCTGCCCTTTCTCAATTCAGAGGGTGTTTGGGCTCTGAAGACCTGTTCCACTCTAGAATTAAATGGAAATTTTGCAGCTGGCTTCAGCAGACAGAGGATCAAACAGCACTGCTGCTGTTTGCAGTAAACTTTTCCACTGCTGGCTGGACTGAGCAGCTCTTGGTCTGAGCCATGTTCTGAACTAGCAACAAAAATCACTCTGGGAAAGGATGGGAATGAGGCAATTATTCTTCACTACCAGCTTGGAGCCTAAATTATGGCTCAGTTTGTTTCTGTGCTCTCTAGAAAGGCATCACAGGGCATTATACAGGTCGGGGTGCCACTGTCAGTGGCTGATGCCTCATCTGGGGAAAATGGAGCTGCAGGAGGTGGGAGGGATTGAAAGAAAATGGGACTCTTGGACTTACCTTATGAAAACTTACCTGAGGGGTTACAAGTGATGAATTGATGTGTAAAGACCTTGTGTAGCATCACAGCATGCCAGATTAGTACTAAGTATTTGAAAAGATAGCTGGAATAGCAGTCTATTCCACAAATTTTTTTTTTGTCTGTGGTTTATAATCTGGATATTCCCTTAAGTATCCTGTCCCTTTGGAATCCAGCTAGGTTTTGCATAATTACCTGTTTCACTAAGTTCCATAACTTAATTCTCTTTTGTGTAAAAAAGTAATTCCTTTTCCTGTTTATAATTTTTCTGCCTTTTATATCACTGTCCCTGGCCTTTTTATCTTTTTTTTTTTTTCAGAGAACAAAAAGTCCCAGTTTATCTGATTTACCACGCTCTATATAGCATATAGTTTGACTAGATTCTTCTTATTTGTATCCCTTGTAAAGCAAATAATCCAGTCTTTCCAACAACTTTCAGTATGACAGTTTATCAAGGCCCTGGATCCTTCCCACATCTCCTGTAAGACTTCTCTGTTTTGAGCTTGAGGACCTGAAGCTGGTTCCCAGAACGGGCTGATGCACTGATTAAAGATGACGTGACATTTTCAGCTTCACTCTCTTCTCCCCATTCACCCTGTCACCTTTGTAGCTTTGACTGCACCTGGCACAGGGGACACAAAGCCTTCACTTTGCAGGTAATGAGACTACACTGGTGATTTTTCACAGGGAGAATCAGAGCACTGACCCGAAGTGGTGGCAGCCAGGTCTTCTTGAATATTCACTGTGCTAAGTGTCAGGCTGATTCAGATTTAAATTTGGGATAGCTGCTTCCTAAACAGCGTATCTATAAATACCCACAGGTGCTCAAGCCCTTTTTCAAAACACAGACAGACATTTAGGTCGCTGTAACACGTGAGGATTTTTTTCTCACAAATTAAGCAGCTGCAAGTTTTACTGGCTAGTTTGCTCTGTGTTTTTGGATGGGCAGGCCCTGGCACAGGTTGCCCAGAGAAGCTGTGGCTGCCCCATCCCTGGCAGTGTCCCAGGCCAGGTTGGATGGGGCTCTGAGCAAGCTGGGCTGGTGGAAGGTGTCCCTGCCCATGGCAGGGGGTTGGAACGAGATGATCTTTCAGGTCCTTTCCTTTAGGACTCCACTGGGCACTGACTGTGCCCATTACTCATTCTGAGTGCAGTGATCTTGTTTCTGAGATGTTCAGCTGTTGCAGTGAAAGTAAAACCGTGCACCTTGGTGGTGAGACTCGACTGAAACATCTTTTGCTCCCTTTCAATATGTGAATGGCCTGGTTCCCTGTACAACCACCAGAGTTTTTAGCAAGACTGTTTTACCAAGCTGTCCTGTTAGTTCTGACAGCCTCCATGAGTCAGAGCAACACCTCCCACAGGCTCTAACAGCACCTGTGGAAGTCACACACTGTCAGACTCAACACTGACTTGCCAGCCTCAATTTTGCCTTTGCTGACAGGCAAACCCTGACCTGACACCACGTTGTATTAAGGGAGTTGGTATTGTTTCAGTAAAACCTGTATTTTTCTGATGTGAAGGTGCTCCTGGTCGACACTCCCCGTTCACAGGGGAAAAGTCTGTGCTCACAGAGCCTGTGTAGGGCAGGAACGGAGGGAAGAAGATGCCTCGTGATTGCTCTCATCGTGCTGAAAGTGTCAGGGCTGATCTGACTAGCCTGCATGCAGGGAGATGAAAGAGCTAATCCAGCCCCTGGCAGTCAAAGGGTGCAGTTTAGGTAGTTGCCAAGTGCTGGTCTTAAAAACAATAGTCAGAGTCCCGAGGCAGTGGAAGACACTTGGCGTTGTGTCCCTGACTTCACGGGGGTCAGAACTGAGCTCAGTGCTCAGTTTAGACATTTTAGCCAGCACAGTTCAAGGGGAGGATACTCATCTCTGTCAAAAACTTAAAACTGAACCCAGGTACCACAGCATTAGGTAGTTTCTTAGGAAAGTTTGTCAGACTTTTAAGTATTGATGTTGGATTTCAGACATATATTTGCTGAATTACTTTTTTGATAAAACCCCTTAACAAGCAAGTCTGGTCTCCATCTGGTGCTGATCTTACTTAAAACACAGTAAGACTGGCAACTAATTAATTCATGGACAGAAGAAGTATAAAAGTTGCATAAATCAGTTAATACTAGAAAGTACAAAACTTGTGTCTTGAAAAAGCAAACTGTGAACTTTTCATCTTAGGACAGAAATTATTTGTAAGATGGAGAAATATCTGACACAGAGAAATTTTAAGTAGTGATTGTTTGGGTTTTGCAGATTCCTTTCCTGTTAATTCTTGCTCCAAATATAGTACCAGTCTTAAAGCTGGTGACACTTCATGTTTGAGGCAAAATTCTTACTCTTGAATGATGCAGTTTTATTTTTAAGTCTTTAATCTTGCATCAGTAATTTTAAATGCTTTCCAGAGATGCACTGAGCGAGGAACTGCTATCCTTCTCCGTTGTTTTCGGTGCCAGATGGTATTTATATCCAATGGTAGACACTCATTTGCCTTGAAGATGCAGTTCCAAGCAATGCAGTGTGGAGATGTTACATGATTTGATCAATGCTCCCTGTAAATTGTGGTGATTATATATTATTCAGTTTACCTTCTTGGTCCCAACCTCTTCTTCTGAATCACTAATAGAAAATTATACTAAATTTTTTTTTTCTTTTTTTTTTTTTTTTTTTAGAATCCATATTAAAAATCTTGTTTAAAATGATGGGATTGACACACACCAGCAGTTGCAGAGCTTAAGGGACCAACCTCCTGTGAATGGAAAGCTGCTCTTTACAAGTGGTTTCCTGACTCTTCTGAGCAACTGCTTTCACAGGATCACTCAATTTTTAGGGTTGGAAAGGACCTCTGGAGATGATCGAGTCCAATCTCCCTGCCAAGGCAGGGTCACCTGGAGCAGGTGACACAGGAACATGCCCAGGTGGGTTTGGAATGTCTCCAGAGAGAGAGAGAGAGACCCCATTCCCTCCCTGGACAGCTGTTCCAGTGCTCTGCCACCTTCAGTGAGAAGTTCTTCCTTATGTTGAGGTGGAAATTCTTGTGTATTAGTTCATGGCCACTGCTCCTCATCCTGTCCCTGGGCATCACTGAAAAGAGGGCACCATCCTCTTGGCACCTTCCTCGGAGACACTGTATGTCTTTTCCTGACTTTTTATGCCTCTCAGGTGATAAGACAGAGCTGAAAAGTAAAATATTCTAAGAGTTCCACTCAGTTTTTACAGGCCACTTAGAACAGCTGCAGACCAAGACAGGTTGGGAACAAGAGGCTGCAGCTCAGGACAAACATCACTCCAAGGGACTGCTGATGGTTAGACAGCAAAAATTTGTTTAACTCAGTAGTACCAAGGAGCCTGTCTGTTGAACAGAAAGCTCACAGCAGGACACTGCTGCATTAACAAGATTTTCTCTGGCTGCTCCAATTCCCTATAGCTTTTTTTTTTCCCCCAATTTTTTTTTTCTCGGTAATCGTCTTTCAAACTGCAGCAGCATTTGTTTGTCCTGAGGTGCTGACTCCAGTGGAAGAGATTTTAGTGGAAGCTTCTCCTTTAGTTTGCAGAGGCTTCGTTTCAGGTCACTAATCACATCCTGCCAGGGCTCTCCTCGGGCCCTTGCATTGATCATCCTCCAGCTGGGGGGATTGTCCGAGAGGAAGGACAGGGCTGCTGTGCTGAGGTCACATTTCTGGATCGAGGGTGGGCTGAGGGAGGCTTCTGCCCTTTGGATTCGGGGAAGACCTGACATTTGAATGTGGCAGGGATGTGCAAGCCTTGAGCCTTCCTTGCCTGCCATGCACATCTGCCCCCCTGCAGGCAGCCAGTTATGCTGGGAAGGGACAGGAGGAGAGGGCAGAGGATGTGACGGGTGACTTGAGCTGGTGTCAGAGAGACAGTGTCCCTGCTGGATTCGGCTTTTCCACCAACAAATACTCGTGGAATGCCCTGAGTCACCATCAGAAATCCATGCTGAAGGACTTGAGTTGAGGTGACAGGGTAGGAAGTCTGCCCCAAGGCAAATCAGAAGAACAAAACATTCATGGGAATTAATTAACAGGCTTTGTGTTTTCCAGTGTCACCTGTAGAGCCAGGTTTGGCAGAGCAGGAAAGTGGGAGGCCAGTGGATCTAAAAGCTTGTGGTAGAGGGCTGGTTGGCATCCTTTGGTACGTTTTCTTGTGAAAGCTGGAATGGCACAGTGGAGCACGACTGATCCTCCTGCTAAACTTGCTCCAACACCGAGCTGACTCCCATCTGCTATCCCAGCAAAAAGGCAGGTTGCTTTGGCTGGATGCACACTGAGGCCTTTGGAGAGCTCATTGCTTCACTACCTGCATGAGAGGAATCCTGCTACTGAGTGGAATTCTCGTAGCTGAATTAGGATTTTAATCCCCTTTTTCCCACATAAATGCCTTTTTTTTTTGGCAAGGTGCAGATATTCTGTGGACGAGGCTTTTCTGACTCATTTTTCAAAGTGTCAGGGCAAAAAAGGGAGAGAACGTGACTGTCTAGCCTGAGATTGACCAGTTATTTTCTGGTAGGAATATTTCTTTTGAAGGATAATATGGTGTCCAAATGCTGATTTGAAGTACTCCCCCCTCTAGCCCAGGGAATATTTGCTTGTTTATATAAAGAGTGAACCTTCTGTGATCTTGGCTTGTGACTGGTTAGAAATAGCCCTCAGGAAGGTGGAGATGAAAGCTCAGATACAAATAAAGGAGGGAATTGCAATTCTTGAGCAGGGGCTTCATCTGATCACCCTGATTTCTTGGATGTGGTAGAATTTAGGTCCATAACTAGTGATGTTATCTGTGGATTTAAGCAGGGGCCAGAGTTAAGGCACTGGGGAAACTGAGTCCATTAGGAAGCACGACTGCAGGATTCTGCATCAGCAGACTGAACTGGGATTTAGATGTTCTACATTTTGGATGGCAGTAGCTATATGTGCAATTAGTAAGGATTTGAACATCTAATTCTTCCTGTGACCTGGCCTCCCCAGCACACATCAAGGAACCGTGGCTTGGCCTCAGGAAGCGCTCACTGAAGGTCTGTCTGGTGGGGCATCAGGGACCGTATCCCTGAGGTGATAACTGAGAAATGTGCAAGGACCAGCTCCTTTACAGATGTTGAGTTACCTTTCCCTGCCTCACAAGAGCCCTTCACCACCTCACAGGATGAGTCCTGTAATTTTTTTCTAAAGGCTTGTGCAGTGAAAGCTCTCCGTGCCACGGTGGCTGGGACATGTCTCCAGCATCATCACCGAGGCTGCAGGAACAGGGAGAACTGCACCCTCACAGCTGCTGAAGGCAGTTTGCTAAAGACACTGCAGGATTCAGAGGAGTTCTGTGGGAAATCAGTAAACCCTGTTGTGTCTGTCTGTTTTTCAGGGCGACCTGGAGCCCTGGCAGTAGCGGTGTTCTCCAGATGGCTTTTCCACGGCATCGTCCTCCGTAGCACACCAGTGAGCCACGGGACTGAGACAGAGATTCCAGCGTGGGGAGGGTGTGAGTCATGGGATGGTGAGTGAAAGAAACAGCAGGATAAAAATAACAGAGCGCAGTATGATGCAGAATATTAATCTCTTACCCTGTGTTATCCTAGCTTGTATTACACACACTCCTGTGTTAGACCGTGGATGCTCTGCTGCTCAAAACAGATCTCTCTCTGCTACTCCGAAAGATTACGGCTCAGGATGCCAGATTGCAGGGGCTTCTAATGCTTGTGCCTTTAAGTTGGCTGAAAATTCTTAATCAAGAAGTTCCTGCAGTAGAAAATATGTGATTGAAGAGTATCGAAATGCTACATTCATGTTTTTGATATTTTCTATGAAAACATCAAATTCTGTTAATTTAACATCAAGTGAAAAAAATTATTGATTCATAATTTAATTTATATCTCCAATAAAGTCTCTTTCTTTTTCCAAAATTTTTTTTCCTCTCCCTCTTCCTTCAGGAGGAGAAAAGAAAGAAGAAATGTATTAAAATACCATGGAAAACTGCCATAAAATTCAATTTTGATTCTAGCTAACATGGATCAGTAGGGGAAAAAAAAAAAGTAGGAAAAGTGGAATTGGTGACATCAAAAGAAAAGCCAAGTATTTTATTTTGAGATGTGGATCTCTGTTCTTCTACTCAAATCTGCCACTGAGGTTCATTCTGAGATCACTCACAACAGAATCAGGAGCCCTTCCAGGGAGCTCTGGTTGTCAGCTCAGCCAGTGTGAGGTGCATAACCCAGTCCCCTTGGCACCTCCTGTGATCACTGGAGCGAGGCAGTGATCTTCAGAGAGCTACTGGGAGCTTAGAAAGCCTATTACTTTGTTATTTTTCAACTCAGTCAGGAATCTGGGCATCATAAAGACGGCAGGAGCTTTTCCCTTAACTTCAAAGGGTGCCAGCTCTGGCACTGAGCATCACTGCAGATTAACACACAGGGGGCTCTTTTGATGGAGACTGTGCCTTCTTTTTAATTTCAGAGTGGGGAGAAATGTTTATTTTATTTCACACAGATTCAGTTCAAAATCTTTTTTTTTCTTTTTTCTCTTTTTTTTTTTTTCATTAAGTCACCTTCAGGCTTTGTCAAGACCATGGAAAACTTTGCAAAGCCGGGGCACATGCAAACAAAATGACAGGGCGAGCTGGGGCCAGAAGCGAGGTGGCTGTGTGGTTCCCACTCTGCAGGACTCAGAATGTGAATGCCCAGTATTTGTAGGGCTCTGTCTCCCTTTCAGAGCTGCCTTAGGAAGTGAAACATTTTCACAACTTGTTCTGAAAAAAAAGACTCTGTTCAGTCATGATGATCGGTTTAAGGTGACTTGATCTAAGGCAGGTGTTTGAGTGTGCAGTTGGGCTCAGAATACTCCTTGTCCCCCTTCAGACCCTGTTGAAACCAATTTCTTTGATCCCACTAAGTTGAAGGTACTTTGAAAAATCCCTTTTTTTTCCTCCTTCTTTCTTTTCTATTTTGTCTTACGGAGGCTGCCTGGGAATAACTTTTCTGTTTTTAACTGCTGTTCTTAAGCAATCTTCTGTTATTTTTTACATTTATATTTCCATCTATTTAACTTATTCCTGTATACCAAGCCTTTTTATTTTCCAATACGTAAAGAAGGGAGCACTTAGTTTTGAAGTTCTACAAAAATGGAAGTCATTGTAATCATGATCTGCTGTCCTTGGAACACGCTTTATTTACTATTCAATAGCCACTGTTTTTATTAGGACATTGTTTGAACGTAACTTTAAGCCCAGTAAGGTTCCAGGACTAATCTCCTGGGAGAGGATATTTATGGTCCATATTTTCAGAGAGGGAGATTGGACGTAGGAAAAAAAAAAAAAAAAAGGCTTAAGTATTTAGGCCTCACTTCAGCTCTGAAGTCGGGGGGGAAATCTGTGCCTTGCAAGGAGCCATTTGGCCAGTTGAGGTGGTGGGTGCCCTGTGCAGATGCCCAGCTGGAAGGGGCAGTTGCATTTCCACGTGCTCATTCCAAGCACAGACGTGGGCCTCGGGTTGTGTGTGTGTTACTGCAGGGGAACTGACCTATTTTTTCCTGGAGAGGAAAAAAAAAAAATCTACCATAAAAATCTAATTTGCAAGGGCTGTAGGAGTGGAAACAATGCTATTTTTTTCTCTAGGATATTTGGTTATGCAAACAAATTGATAAAGGAGAAATTTCCAGCAGGAAAAAAAAAAAAAACAAAACCAAAAACCCACTGATGGTCTTTGGTGTTATTCAAGTAATAGCAATGCTCTTGAAAAGGAAGGGAAATAAGGGTGCATCTTTCATAGGATCATAGAACTGTAGAATGCCCTGGGTTGGAAGGGAACCTTACAGGTTATACAGTTCCAGCCCCCCTGCCCTGGGCAGGGATATATTCCACCACTTAGCTGTAATCCATAATTTTGCATCCAGTGTGGAGCTTAATGCTCTTTTCTCTTGATATTTACCCCAGCTTTCTGCATGACAGGTTGATTGCTTTCCTCCTGCAGATCCTGACCATTAGGAAGACACTGCTGCAGAGTCTGAAACCAAACCCATCTAGTCCTTGTTCTCAAGAAACCTTGGGTCAGAAGTTGCCGACAACTTTCCTTCTGGACGAATAACTGTGATGTTCCCACCAAGCACACGTTCTCAGTGAGTGGGATTTCCTCACTGGGATTGTTGAAACATTGTGTTTCAGCTCCACAAAAGGAGTGACAGAAGTTAAAACGCTTTGCATTCACTCCCAGGCACAAGACTTTATTATCTGAGATTCTGTTTTGGAAATAAATGGGTTCTTGTCATAGATTGGGCATCTTCTACCATGGTTCTTACATATCAGAATTTCTCATCATTCTGGAAGAAGATTCAAGTGTTTGTCCTCTTTCTTTTCTTGGCATTCATCTTTGTTTATTTATTTTGTATTCTTGAGATGTGCTTCATCTCTTGAGTTTGTATTTCTACTTTTAGCGTAAAAATGCTGTACATACAAGTCTAGAATGCATCTGAAGATTAGTCTGATTTTTCATGTGACTTTGACTTGAATATTTTTCTGTTTCTGTTTATATTGCTATTTCAAATATGTGCATTACCTGTATTCTTTATGCCTTTTCCCCATCTATAACTCAATAAAATAATGTCCCCATTCTGCAGAACCGTATCACATGTGCGTAACAGTGACAACAGTTTTTGAATAATAATGACTGATAATTGTAAATGCGTTAATCTATATGTTTTTCTCTATATTTGTCTCTCTATATAATCTATATCTATCTGTCACAGCCTGAAATTTTTCTGATGTGGGATTTGAGATGGGTGAAATATTACCAGGGAGTGGTAAGCTCAGCTCTGAAATAATTCTTCTTAAGGTATTTGGACTTGAAAAGTAGATTTTCCTGTTCCCAAAAGGTTTATGTTCTTTATTGCAGCTCTCACCATGGCTAAGTTTAGAGCTGGTACTACGTGAGTCAATGGAGGGTTCAGTGAAATGAGTCAACTCATTCCATCAGGCTGCACGTGTCTTTTGTGTCCCCACAGCTCAGGGATAAACAAATGACTGCAAGGAGTCCTTTGCCACGGAATATGCAAATCTCTCAGGAGTGCTGGAGTGACCTCTCAGAGCTCTCAGTCATTGTGTGATTCAAAAGGGATGCACTCCAGGATGGGCCTGGGGAGCACCAAAGCGGCAGGTCTAAGGGATGGAGGTTGTTCTGCTCCACCATTTGGAGTCAGAACAACAGAGAAGGCTCTGAGAAGTTTGTGTGAGGACAGTTCTGTCCTGTGCCACTCTTTGAACTTAATGCTCTTTGACCTGGCTCTGCCTTCTGAAAGTCTTTAAGGCAGATTCTCAGCTGGCATGAAACTAGCCTAATTTCCTTGACATTAGTTCAGCTCTTCTGATTTCTACCCACTGAGAACCTGAGAGCTTAGCTGCATTTAAATGAAACTTGTTTATAGGAAGCACAACTTTTTTAAAGGGATTTTTTTTTATTCCTTTAAATCCTCTCTGCTAAGGAAAAGAGTATCACGACCTGTGGGAATCTGTGGACTGATGCAAGCCTTAGGCCCTTAACTGGAGGATCTTCATCCTTGTCATGTGGTTCTTTACAACTCCCTCAGCTTTCTGTGCTTGTCCTTTGCTGGACAGATCTAGTGGGGTGCTCATTTCTGTGCTGAAGGACAGTCCTGGCTGATGTGAGCAGATGCACAGATGGATGCGGGACCGAGGCTTTAATGAGGAGATTTTTGAGTTCTCTGGACACAGGCTTTGATCTCAGACTGAACTTCTCAAAACCCCGAGTGCTCCCAGCGTTCATGGACATCAAAGTCCCTCAGAGCAAGGACATGAAACCACTCAGTGTCTCTCCTGCTTTGGGGAGACTCAGCTTTTTTTGGCATGTTTGGTGGGAGACGTTCACTGCCAGGAGAAACTTGAGGCCATTGTACAATACTAGCTTTTTACTGCTGTAATATTGCTTTGGGTCTCAAAAGTTTAGTGAAGTCAGTGGGAAATTTTTCTATCACACTCAGGACCGTGTCCTTGCTGCAAGGAAGACTCCATCAAGTACAAAGCAGTCGAAGAGGGGAAGACATTTCTTGTCCCTGTCCATTTAAAGGACTGCTTGCCAAGCCTCTGTTCAGGATTTTGAATCATATAAATTGCAAAGTTTAGATACAGTGAAGTCTGAACCAATTCAGTTCTGCTTCTCCGTGGGATATTTTCCACGGGGGAAGGGCAGTGGGACCTCCAGGGAGATGTCTGAGGGTTGTAAGAGAGGCCAGTGGTCATGATGTCAGTCTGACTTACCTACACCAAGACTTGCCTTCCTCACTCAACCATTGACTGCAGTTACATTTTCTCATGTGCCCTAAAATGACAGGTTAAGTGTTGGAGGTGTAGGACTCACATACAGACATCTCCAATCACAAACAAGACACAGTCCTGCAAACAAACAGCTGGGGCTGCCTTATAATGAGGGTTTCTATTTATAGACATCTTCTTTCATTTAGGTGAACTACTGGCTGCTGTTTTGCCAAAGGCATGTTCATTAATTTCTTTCTAGCTCCTTCTTGCCATTATTAGAGGACAGGAAGCGAGTTTTTACCTCCTGGAGAAACTTGTTTGTTTTCACAAATTGCTTTTATTACGTGTGGCAAATGGCCTTTCTCTCTATTCCCTTTCTTCCTCAGTTCTTCTGAGCCCTCACTTCAGAAAGTCCCCTAATATTGATTGACTGGGGCCAGGAGGATATATTCTGATTCTAACATTCCTTCTTAAGCACCTGCCACAGGATGAATAGATTTTGGGTTGCTCCAGTACAGAATCTCTTGTTCAAGGCAAAAAAAAAAAAAAAAAACAAACTGGTAAAGGGGTTCGAGGCAAAGGATAGCAACAAAAATGACAACAAGGTGAAGAATTACAGTCTTAGCTGTGTGGGCTGCTCCAGTAAGAGTTCTACATCTAGATGGATCAGTATTTCCATGGCAGGGTAGATTTGAAAGCCTGCAAAGTTGTGTGCCAGGATCAAAGCACATAGATGGCTCAAGTGGATTTGCTCATTCTTTGAGAACTGGGAGCTTCTGAGGAGGATTTGCACTTCGGGCTGGGATGGAAAAGCTAAACCAGCAAACACGCCCATGGTTTTAAAAGCCTGAATTTCAGACTGGGCTAATCAAATCACATTGATTCTGCATACCAGCTTGGAGTTTACAGTAAGAAATAAATTTTGATGAAAATATCTTCAAGCTGAAAAGAGGAGTTTGCTTAGAAGTTGACTCTGTCCCTAAGCAGCTCCTAGCCCTGTGCTTGGGTTTTTAATCACAGGGGGAAAAAAAAAAAAAAAAATCCAAGGCAGGCGGGAAACATGACAGAAAAACCCAACAATAAGAAAGGTGAGAGACTGAAATGCAAAGACCTGTCTACAGGACACTTCACCACAGGATCCAGTTCCAGACCCTTGTGAGTGGGTTGGCAGCACAGAACCCTTGCAGAGCCCGTGCCTGCAACGTGCCCACAGCTGAATGGGCTGCCAGCACTCCCCTCAGCACTGAGTTCATTCATTATTATTATTATTATTGCTGGGGTTTTGGGAGGCAAGATGAGCAAAATCAACATCAGTCCCCGACAGATGGGACTAGGGGAGGGCAGCTGCAGGCACACGCTCTGCGCTACATGAGGCACGTGGAATCCTCTGCCTCCAGAGCTCCGGCATTCCCGTTGCACAGGCAGCAGGAAAATACAATTATCTGAATTAACTGCCTGCAAATCCCTCTGCTTTGTGCTGCCCAGTCAGAAAAACGGGGGAACACCGGGTCCAGAGGTGCAGCGGGTCACGTGGCAGCGCTGGAAAAAAGCACATTACTGCCTGTGTGAGACGAGCGAGGGCATTCCTGTCAGCCTCCCGCCTTTGCTTTTTCGTTCTTGGGATCCCATTTGGTTTTTGTTTTTACCTTTGAGGCTGGTAAACGAGATTACCAGGCATGCAGGAAATAAAACGCAGCGGAAACGTGCGTAAACAAGATTAGTGGGCCAAAACAGCGCCTCTCAGCACATTAACTGCACTGGGGGATGTGCAGCTGGGGCAGGGCTCGAGGCATTTCTGCCTGGGTGCAGCAGATGATGGCAAAAAAAATATTAATGCTGTGCTCTGAGAGATCTCTTACCCCTGTTTATCGAGTGCAAGCACACTAAGGATGGGAAAGAAGCATAAAGAATTTGATTTGTTTGGGGTGTTCTTATTATTTCTTTCCCCCTCTGGAAATCATGTTGGATTTCCAGAACTTCAAAAGGATCTCAGCTGTCATTTTGCTGTTTCTCATGCATGTACCCACTTACACTTTCCAGCTCCGTGGGCTGCAAGGACAGGGCATTAGGGGTTGCCTTAGGGTGAGAAATCTGATAATGACCAAACATATCTTACTGGTGATAGGGAGGGGATACTTTTGGGTGGGTTCCTTGCTGTTGATCTAAAATGTTCAAGATTGTTAGTACAACCCCTACCTGCCCAATCTGTCTTTAGTATGATCTGAGGAGCTGTGAACTCTTAACCATCAAGAGCTCTACCCGCGGAAGGGGCCACAGGAGAAAGAAATTAGATTGTTTGTTTAAAAAAAAAAAAAACAAAACAAAAAAACCACACCACATAACCACATCACGACAAACCCTGCACCTTTCTGCTTGCTGGCAGAATCTCTGCTCCCTCCCACGCAGCCCCAGCTGGAGAGCCTTTACTTACAGCAAAGCTGCTCTGCTCGTGGCAGTCCCTTTCCACTCGCTGCTCCCTCTCCCTCCCTGCACAGGCAGCAGGAGGTGCCACCACAGCCCTCTTTTCTGGCTCTGGGGGGGTTCCCCACCCTTGTTCTTTGAAGCAGGCAAAGCAGGAGGACATTTGTTTGAAGCTGGGTTGTGGTCAGGGTGATCTTCCTTGCATCAGAGCTAAACAGGACCAGTTTCTGCAGTGAGCATCCTGCTTCATTTTTGGGGTGGAGTAAGCTCTTCCTCCTTGAACCTGTCTCACCTACAAAGTGAAGGCAGGGGAGCTTTGTGTTCATGTGCTTCTGAGTTTAAAGGTGCCTTTCAGGCTCGAGTTGAACCTGGTGTTTTGAGTCAGGTTAAGTTAATGGGTTGTGGGAGTTTTCCTGAATGGGACTGTCCAAATTCTGGTCTACTTTGGGAGTGGAAGGCTCAGTGCTGCTGCAGAGAGGTCTTCTAGTGACAATGATCCCTTATTCCCCCTTCTGTCAACCAGGGGAAGGAGGGAATAAGTACCTTGAGCCACCTGGTCTGGTGGAAGGTGTCCCAGCCTACAATGGGGAGGGGTTGGAACAAGATGATCTTTAAGGTCCCTTCCAACCCAAACCATTCTGTGATTCTGTGATCATCCTGAACTGTGCTGAGTCCTGGCTGAGTCAAGGGCCTTTAGTTTCTATCCATAAAGAGCAAAGCTTGAAGTAGCTTTAGGGCAGAAAAGGGGGTTGAGGGCAGGAATTAATTTTCCTTTGCTGTCTCCGGGGTCTGCCCTCGCTCAGTGAGGTGGGGAAGTTGGGAGCAGATGTGTGCTCCAGCAGCTAATGAAGTGTGAGTGATTGCTTCCCCTCCTGCTTAGGAAGCACAGCAGAGTGCTTGCCTCTGTGCCACAGGCCACTCTCCAGTCTGAACAGGGATTCCAACAAGGAGAAGTGTCCAAGAGTGAGAGGAATGAGCTGGGCAGCCTTTGGGAACAGAAGGGGTGGCAGCAGCTTCAGTGCTATTTCTGTGTTAACTGGGATCTGTTTTATGAGTGGACCACAGCTCTCATTCCTCTACTGCATTACAGACCTCTGTGAAGGATCACTGGTAACTTGGATTCATTTAAACAGCACAACTCACCTAAAGCAGAAATGCAAAGCACCATTTTGGGAAGCTGACAGAAATACCGGGTATCTCTTATTTCATTTCCCGTGGACTCACCGAAGTTTTCTTCACGTGGTTCTGCTACTCAGCTTTTTGTAGAGCTGGAGGTTATTTATTATGACGTGCTAACATGGATTGCCAGGTCACTGTGCAGTAGGAGGGTTGTTGTAGCCAGTTTAAAAGAGCTTTGAGGTTTTAGTAGTATGAGTAACAGAAAAAAGACCCATGGGACTTAGGGTGAGGGGGGCATATCATGGCTATTGAGCTCCACACAGAAGCTCCCTCAAGATTTACAGTCATCTGCAAGAGTTTGGAGCTGAGGTGTCTGTATAAGCACATTATTGGAGAGTCACAAGACCGAGGGGGAAATAAAATTCCCAGGCAACAACCTGATTTGCTTTGCTTGAGTTTATCGTGCCCTTTGTGCTTCATTAGTGTGAGGAAAAAAAAGCAGCCTCGTCCCTGCCTGTATCTGTTATGCACAGATAGATGAAAGAGTAAAGATCTTAAATGTGGAGGGACATATTTTTCTCAGTAGTTTTTTTTTTTTTTTCCAGCCTGCTTTGCCAAACTGGCACTGCCAGGTCAGCCTCCTTTGGAAATCTCCACCAATAAAGCCCATGCTGAAAACCTTCAAAGTGCAAATAACGAGTCCAAAAGCTCAGAGCTTTTCTTCACTTAAATTGGAGGTTTGTTAGGAAAGGTCTGACATCCTCAGAGAAAAAAAGCTCTAATAGAAAATAATTTAATTTTTTTTTAAAGTTTATTTAAAGCATTTTAATATACCAGGATGCAGTTCTCGACCCATACACAGAGGCAGCTTTTATCACTCACCTTTGATCATCTAACAGGTTTTCTGTTTGGAATATGAGCAAGAGCTGATGGGAAAAAGAAGGGGACAGGCAACAGTTAATGCTGGTTTTTAAAACCAGCAGTCCAGGTTAGTGCAGCTGAGTAAATGTGACAGCTAAAACTCTGACTTCCCTGACTCTGTCTATACGAATTGCTGGTAAACCACAATCCCTTGCCTTCCACTGAGATGAACACTTACCCTATTACAGTGTCCTGGAGAACTCTGTGGTGAGCTCTGCCATTCTCTGGATTTCTGGTGGTACAAATAAGAGGGAAAACTTCTCCTCACAGCTTTCTTTATTCCTGATATAAGGAGATTCTAGGAATAAAATCAACCTGAGTATCTCCTGACCCAGCCTCCAAAAAAAAATAAATGAAGCTGAGGCCTCAAAGGGTCTTTACACTGTGGTTGTTTAGTGGAGAAATTGATAATTTTTGTTATGGTTCTCATAGTTTCAGGATAGGCATATCATTTTGTAAAGGGATAAGCTGCTAACAGGCTTAATGAGAAGGTATGAAAGGCTTGGAGAAGGAAGGCTTATAGAATGTTGTAGAGGGGGAACAAAATAATAGGAAATGAGTTTAAAACAAACAAACAAACAAAAAACCACAAAAAGAAGTAACTGAAGCTCCAAAAATTCAGTGCGATGAACTGGGCTGTATCATGTGTGTCTCCCAGAGGGAGTACTCAAGTGCCCAACCTGTCCATTTTTAAAGTAGGCAAATAATGTTCAATACTGTAGCACCAGTGAGATCCTTTCTGTCAGCTTTTTAACCCAAAAATGGTGTTGGCTTGTGTGGGTGCCTGGAAAGCCAGCAAGCAGATGCCAAACCAGCCTCATCTTCTCCTGTTTGATACCAAAGTTGTAAACAGCTCTTATCAATTGTGGGTGTCAGCGTTGTGGAATCACAGAGCTCTTGACTGGAAAGGTTCTCTGGAGCTCTGGGCTTCAGCTTCCAAGCAGGACTATTTCAAGCCCCGTGGGAGTTCCCAGTTTTCCATGGCCCTTGCTCTATTCCAAACTAATTTCCCCCCCACCCCCCACCCCGTGCTGTCACAGTAATTACCTTTGTCAGGAGATCCTTTGAAGCAGGCAGCATTGTGGTCTCTCTGTTAGTCACAGAACAATGTGTGCAGGAGAAGGGGAAAATGGGAAAATTTGCACCAGCTGGTATTCCATGGCCAAATGATTCCATGGCCACTGATCCCAGGGGGTTCCAAAGGGCCGATGCTGACACGGTGTTATCATTCTTTCACAGAGTGAATTGCTTCCATCAGCTTTTTCCTTTCAGTGAAATGCCTGACAGAAGTGATATTAATATCTCTGAACTGCTGATTTTATCTGTTGATAAAATCTGGAGTGAAAAAGCCTTGGGATGTAGGGGAAATTTCCATCAACCTGTTGTCTCAAGTGGCCACGGCACTGAGAGCAGGTTTGGTGATGTTGCCTGAAAGGAACTGGAAAAAGCATCTTCTCTCAAAGGCCACGTTACCAGTGTAACCACTTTTTAAAAGAGTATAGAAATAATGTAAAGACCTCATCAGCTCCACTCCAGGATAGATTTCTGGTTGTGAGGCACAGTGTGTGCCTCAGATTTAAAACACAAAGACTTCTGAGTTTCTCCTGATGTAGTTTGATCCATAATAGTAGTTTATGGACTGTCACTTTTTCCATCCCTTTGGAAATGCCTAATTCTCAGTTTATTTATTTATTTATTTATTTATTTATTTATTTACTTTCCCTTTGTGTTTTGTCCAAAATTTAGAACGGACGTAAAAATATTAAACGAAAGGAACTGAAAATTTCGAAAGCTCAAACTGAATTGTTTTATAACTCAGCAATTTTTTTCCTGACTGAAACAGGACAAAGTGCCATGAATAGAATATATATGAAATTATGGTTACACCTGAATCATATTGTTTGTTTTAAGCGTCACAGAAACCAGATAAGAAGGTGAAACAAAACTTTGGATGAAAGGTTTTCATTCACTTAAACCATGTTATCCAGCAGAACCCTGTTGTAATTTTTTCCCCCACTATTTCTGCTCAGAATTGCATGAGACATCTCCCATTTGCAAGGGAGTTAAAGGCTGAGAAAACAGCGATGTCAGGATAGAAACTGAGAGTAAATAAGGTCTGGATTTGTTCTGCTGGGGAAGATGATCTGGTCTGATGTGTGTGGTCAGCTTTCTGTGGCTCACATCCAGGATCCCCATCAGCCTTTGTAGGCTTTCCTCTGTCCTTGTGTTCTCAAAGCACCTCCAGCAATTCAGTGGAAGCCGTGGAAAAACAGGTCCTGCACTGAACATGCTGATCTGAGCCTGTGCTGGAAGAGTGATGTGGAAATGAAGAATAATCTGTGAAGGGAGTAGTCCCATATTTCTGATCCCCATCCTGGAAAAAGCATCATTCCCTTCCAGATACCCTAAATCAGAGGGAATAAACAGCCCATATCTCAAAGTGTGTTTGTCAGTGTGAGAGTACGAGGAAGCAAAGGAAAAAAAAAAAAAAAAACCAAACCAGCTGAGACTTGTGGCAGAGTTAAGAATAATGAACAGGATTTTAAAAATACCAGCCCTGCTGAGGTAACAGCTCTGCTGTGCTTCACCCTGGTGTAACAACCCTTGGGTTTGTCTCTCCATTGCCAGAAAGCTTAATGGGGGTTAAGGTTTTTATCAGTGCTTGAAATTTTATTCTGATATCTCAGATACCACAGAACATAACTCAGGGAAATAATAAAATTTTCTTTCAGTAGCATTCATCCAGTTGGGACCTCACACTACTTTGAGCTCTAACAAGTCAGAAGAATTCCCTTGATCACAAAATAAGGCACAGAAATGCCTTCACTCTACATAAATTAAGATAAAATTGTCTGACTGCATCTCATTCCCTTGTGTAGTTTAAGGTTAAAACAGTCGGAGACCAGGACAGTGCTCTGACAGTGAACACAGTTTATGCAGGCACTCCCATCTGCAAAAGCTCCAGCTCTCCCAAAAACCCAAGCTTTGAGCTTTAGTGAACTTGGTAAGATTTTCTGCCCTCACCCTTCTTGATATCCTTCAGAATATTTATTTATTTATTTTATTGAGTGTAATCACTCATCCTTAAAATGTAAGGAAAACATCGGCGTTTGTTGCCATATTATCGTGTCCCATGAAGTTTCCCTGTCTCTGTGGATTGTTGTTTATTTACCCATTATGTTTCATACTTAGATGCTTAAGAAAATAATCTTTACATCTTGTGGTTTCCCAATGTCTGGTGGTCAGTGTGGCCCAACAACAATTATGTAGGATTTTTTTTTTAACACTGGATTAAATGTAGGTTGTTCTCCACCCTAACACTTATCTGACAGTGTGCAAATGCAAAATGAGTGTGAAAGACCAGAGACTTAGACTCAGTCTAAGTGCAAATAAATGCACAAAGTGAGGATCAGCAGAAGAACCTCTCCCTTCTCTTTATTTGCCACACTTACAGAAGTTTAAGCCCTGGTCTTTAGATAAGTTTGGTTCACATCAGGTGAGCGGGAGAAGATTCCAGGCCAAGGAGGTTGAACCATCACCACATGAAGAAAACTTGACCTGACAAACCCAAAATCTGCCCCCACATCAGCTGCAGGATCAGTGACCTCAGTGGCTCCTTCCCCTTTCTCTCCAGTGATTTGCTTCATGCACCATGAAATGTGCATTAGTTTGACAGCCAGCAGAAAGATGGAAAACAAATATTGCAGATGTAAAGCTCTTGACTCACTGGGATGATCTGGCCAAGTTTTGCCCTATATATGTGGTCTTAAAACTCAAAAACTGTGACATTGCAACGAGAAGATACTGTGAAAGAAAAGAGAGGTGTGTTGTATGGGCCCTTCACTTCAGGGCTGGACTCAATGCTCCTTGTGTGTCCCTTCCAACTCGAGATATTTTGTGAAATGTGTGATTTCTTTCCCTTCTTGACCACTGTCCTTTGCTCCCAGAACACTGTGAACCAGAAGTCAGACTCTTGGAACAGCCCAGAGAGGTTGATGTTTGCAGTAGAAGCTTCTCTCCTGATCACTTGCAGTCAATGCTGTTTGCTCCTTGTCTTGCTTGGAGATAAAAGCTTTTCCTAAAAGCAGCTGCCTGGCTCAGAACAGAAGGTGGAGAGCTGAAATTCCAGGGATTAAATTGGATTTTCCCATGCAAGAGCACGTATACAGTGAGATACATGCCAGTCTGTTTGCTCCTCCATAGAGTCCAGAGAATGCAGCTTCAAAAGCTCACAGATAGCTCACATACCAGGAGAAGTTACTTCTCAGTGATGAATCCATACTAAATTTATCTCAATTCCAGAGCAGTGGTTTATAGTGCTATAGTTTGCAGCAGTTTATGTTTTAAAAAAGAACCTTCTTTCCCTGCCTTCTGAGACTTGAGTTTCACTTGGGAAACTTCTCTCAACAGCTCTGCTTTTTTTTTTTTTCTTTCTTCTCTTTCAAGTAAAATCATGAGCTGCTGAAAGGTCCCAATTTAAGTTCTGTGGGACAGCAGAGCCCTCCAAATGGTTCCCTGCAGAAATGACTCTTGGCAAAGCCAGCACGCCTGCATTTTTATTTGGTGTCCTCTGTGAGGGTGAAATTCCCACCACAAGCACAGCCAGGGGCTGGAAAGGGAAGATACTACAGAGTCCTGAAAGACAAACAGCCAAAATGTTAATAACCTGGAAGTGATGAGAGGGAATACAGAACCTAATGGGCACACAGGACAGATAGAGGGGGATGCAAACTGTGGGGTTACGATGAGAAAGGCAGACAAGAAGAGCATGAGGGGCATTGTCTTCTGCTCTGTGAAAGAGTCCATGTGTTCAGGAATGCCACCCAGAGGAAATCTGCATGGGTACAGAACACAAAAAAATAATTAGGAGGAGGCCTCATAGTCAAATGACATCATTATGGGAAATCTGTAATGACTGCTCTGTAGTATTTTCACTCCTCAGTGAAATGAAGTATAAGATATATGGAGGATTCATGATCATAAAGATTTCTCGTCATTCCCAGAGTGTCAAGCTGAGAAAAAAACCTGCAATCAGAGTGAGCATGCAATTGGGCTGATACCTCTCTGATATGCTGGGGGGTTTTGTTTGTTTGATTGATTTTTTGTTTGTATTTTTTGTGTTTTGTTGTTGTTCTTGTTATTTTAAATATCTGTCAAATATATTTTGTGAAATGGGTGCTCAGCTGAGTAGTGCCTCCAGGCAAGCATCAAAGAGCCGGGTTTGCTTAGTCTGGAGAGGAGAGGTGTAAGGAGAGTTTTGGTGTCAGGCAAAGAGGATGATGTGGTTTGAGGGCATTTTGGAAGTGGGATGAACGCTGGAATAAACAGAAGCAAGGCCAGAAAAGGGGCACCGAGGTGATCCATGACATAGGGGGTGAGGATGAGGGTTTGTTCAGAAGAAAAAAGCTCAGAGGGATATTATTGCTTGTCTCCTGTTACCTGTTGGGTGGCTACAGAGAACAGAGGACCACAGTCTACTATCTCAGAAATCCACAGTCATAGGCTGAGGGACAACAGAAACAGTTCACAGCAAAGAAGATTTCAACTAGATATCTAGTTGAGAAAAGACTGATAATGAAACACATCTAACATTGGAAGTTGTGGAAATTTTTACAGTTCAGCTGGAGAAAGCCCTGAGCAAAATGATCTAATTTTCATGTTAGCCCTGTCTTGAGCAGAAGGTTGGACTGTAATCTTCCAGAAGTCCTTTCCCACATAAATATCCCTGTGATTTTTATGAAAAGAAATCCAGGTTAGAAATCAGGTGAAGAGCCTGAACTACAATGTGTGGAAACAGTGTCTGAGCTGCCAGTTTTCAAGAACAGGGTAGACTGACTCTACCAAGAGTCTGGAGGGAATAGCTCCCAATTCTGATCAGAAAAATGGTCTAGATGATATCCTGAAGTCCCTTCCAGCCCTGTTGTCTCTGACTCTCTGAGAAAGGTAATAAGGATGTATTTATCCAAGCCCTCCCAGCTTTGAATCTCTCTTTGGCTTATCCATTTGTCATAGCTCTAGGGAAGAAGGGAAACATTAGTTTCTGGACTGAAGCTGTGAATGCTGGGGAGTGACACCACACATTTCAATGGATCTTGGACTTATGGGTTCAATCCTAAATTTTTAGGCATCTTGCACTTTTAAATCCTCAGCTGCGGAAAAGGATCTGTGAGAGGACACTGTGAATGGGTGTTTTAAGGTGTTTCAAAAATCACCAGGAAAGATATGGAGAAAACAAGAGGTTTAATATCAAAGCAACAACATGACAAAGGTCGTTGGCAAGGTTCATTATTTTATTTACTAGATGGTTAAAGTAGGATTTCTGACCACGTGTGTGAGGTTGCCTGTCACAGCCAGAAAAGAGACAAGACTGCAATACCTGAACTGCTCCCCTGCCCCTCCGTGCTGCCCCCTGTGCCAGAGAAATAAAGCAAGATAACTGACTGATGATGCAACTTCCCTGGTCCATTTTTTTTTTGAAGGAAATAGTGACCTGTTAGATTCCTGCCTGCTTGTGTTTAAATAAGAAATGCAGCCTCCAGATCTTAAGGGCTGCGGTCTTCTGCACAGAGGAAACCATCTTTAGTGATGAGGAGAAACAGATGGTCCCTCCTTTATGCACTAATCTTCCTGTATGTTTCAGAAAATTAAGGTTTGTGGAGTGGAATTGGGAGGGGGAGGGAGCGAATTCTTCTCCTGGGAGAGGAGATTCAACAAAAATCACTTCAAGTAGATTCACTCAAAATGATTTGTCTCTTTATGGATCAGCAGCTTGCAGGCAGATCAGGTAGTATTTTTCCAGAAAATTAACAGCTTCTTTTAACAATTCTTCATTCTGTGACCTTTTTGCATCCATCTCCTCTTGAGCTGTTCCCAGTTTCAAATGGGCTGTACTGTGACAAAGCAATGTTTTCTCTGATGGAAGTTCTGCTGTGGTTCAGCGCCGCAGTGTTCTTCACTTAAGGATGAGAAGACAGATTTTCATCTGGGATTTATTCTTGTTCTGCTTCTTTTGTGCACTTTAGGTGAAAGACATTAGCACTGTAGGTAGAAACACTGAACCTTGTGGCAGTGGATCTGAGAGGGGGCCTTTCTCAGTCATGTATTTGTCCTCAGAATTCTTCTTTTTCTAACATGCAACCTAAACCTCCCCTCACAACTTCAGACCATTCCCTCAGAGCAGAGATCAGGGCCTGCCCCTCCTCTGCCCTTCCCAAGGAAGTTGTTACTGCAATGAGGTCTCCCCTCAGTCTCCTCTTCTCCAGCCTTAACAGGAAAACCAGAACAAATTTTCTGCTTTTTTTTTTTTTTTTTTTTTTTTTTTTTTTTTTTTTTTTTTTTTTTTTTTTTTTTTTTTTTTTTTTTTTTTTTTTTTTTTAATTCTGAGCACACTTCTGTCTTTTCAGTGTGCAGGAATAATGAGAGTGCACGGGTTGCTATGGTCCCAGGAATTTGTTTATGTTCCCTTACATGTTCACTGAACATGATCATGTGAACTTCGTGACAGCTATCATTATGACTTTAGAGAAAAAACTTCCCACATTTCCATCCTCCCAAGTGTAATACAGACAGGTGACAGGAGGAACTGGTCAGTTCAGCGGTGCTGTGATGCTGCATAAGAAGCTGATCATGTTTCTTCAATATTTTACATGGTGAGGCATTGCAGTGCCTTCAAAGTAAGGTTATAACATTCAGATGCACAGACCATGACTCTTGAATTACTGTTGTGATGGTAAAGCTCAGTTTCAAGGGCCTTTGCCATTAAGTTGGCCAAGACTTGCTTTTCCTAAATCCAGTGGTTGTGCTCCACTGTAGTCACCTTCATTGCTGATTCTAATGAAAAACATTTGCAATGATATGTGATATAGGCTGCTAATGTTCTGGAGAGGTGAAAGGTAGAGGCTGGTGTGGGGTTTCAGTTAAGTGATTTCATAAATTAACTTTAATGTGACCTGGGGTTCCTTTGTCGAATAAGAGGTTAGCAAATGAATTTGAATATGTATTACTTGAAAGATGAAAGCTGATGTTAGCATCTGAATGGGACCTGGAAACCTGACAGGTTTGTATTGAGTGCCAGTCTTATTATTTCTGGTGAATAATTCATGCCCTGGAGGTGGCTATGGCAGAAAGATTGTATAAGCAGACACGAGACAAAAGCAGACATTTACCTCATCCCATTCACACCTTGAAGTGTGTACTCAGATAAAAACAGGCCCCAAAATCTAATTTTCCCAAGGGTTCAGTAGTTCACAGTGCCTTGTTGCAGCCTTCCACTCACAGGCGTGGAGCACACCCAAGGGAAGGCAGCAGGGGCAGGAGGCAAAAATGCCAGTGTCTGAAATTCAGGGGAGCACGGTTTCCTACACGGACAGCACTCCACTGTGCAGGGATTTTCTCACCTGCCAGGAGATTTGCTTCATGCACGTGACATTATCCCATCCTGGATAACAGAGAGGTGAGAACAGACACAGTTGGAATGTGGGAATTGCACGTTTAATGTGGAAAGAAAAGGATTCTTTTCCTTCTGCTTGTGGAACATGATGACAAGTGCTTCTCCTGAAAACTAAGCTGAGATCACAGGCTTTCCTTTCAGAGTGTGCATCAAGCAGGGGGACACAGGGATCTGGTTCTGATTCAGGTTTGACCTCACTTTGAAATCTGTGGGGCTCAATGACCATTTTCAGGCCTATTCAGCTTTCCAGACTGATTGTGGTCTGTTGTAAATAACCTCCTGCTTTCTGGATACCATTTAGGGGAGAATTATTGAATGGTTTTCTAAATGAGATCAAGAAACTAAAATGCTGTTAAAACACAGAAATAATGGATTGTGTTGCTTGAAAGTGGCCAGTGAAACTGATGCCGTGACTGAGACCAGTTTTTTATTCAGAAATAAAATGTCAAATTAAACACGACTCTATTGATACACCAAAAAAAATGGTTCTTGGTATAATGCCAACATCAATAATTATAAAGGGGAGACAGCAGGATAAAAGGCATGGCTGGCAGCAGTTTTAAAATATTTGTCCTTGGTGGGACCAGAGACTGATTCAGTTTAAATTTAGATTCCAAAGAAAACTAACATCTCAAAGGGCATATCATAAAACTTAGCAGCTTCTTTGTTGCAAACCAGATCAAACAAGTTACGGTAGAATAGACTTTTATTGTGTTTAAAATACTGTAACAGTGCTGCAGTCAGATGAGTGAGATGATCCAATTCACGGTAGGTGAGGAGGGGATTCTGATCCTCTGCTTCACCCCCCCTGCAGAGCTGCCCCAGCTCTGGGATCCCAGCACAGCAAGGACAGGGAGCTGTGGGAGAGA